>NC_143047.1:37375000-37590000 GCF_057628025.1 Oncorhynchus mykiss
AGAGACAAACGACCGGGAAACAGGCCGCTATAGAGATGAAGCACCCCCCACCACCCCCACCCCCCTCCACCCCAGTCATTACGGCTGTCACCAGGGCCATTTCCATAGTGAAGAATCTGAAACAATAAACGACACCGGGCCCTTTAATAACTGTTAAGGAATCGCATTTGGAAAATTGCATCGAAGCAATAACCTTTTTCTCCCTGTAATTAGATGACAGAGAGGGTCCCGCTTTTAATTAAGCCAGGAATTTATAGTGGAGCAGCCACACGTCAAAGTGCAGATTAGCGCCGCATAGTTCATGGAGCAACCGAAGCCAAATTTGAACAGAGTTGGTCTGGCAGTCGGACCTTCGACTCGCTTCTGCGCTCCGTGATGCATAGATGGTGTTAATCAATGTTACAGCACCTGGACAGCTAGCATCTATTAGATAGGTTCTGAATGGGGGTCAACAACATGGGAAATAATGTCTGGGGAAGCATGTTAACGGGGAAATTGAGGCCCTGGAATGGTGTGTGTTCGTGTGTGTGTGTGTGTGTGTGTGTGTGTGTGTGTGTGTGTGTGTGTGTGTGTGTGTGTGTGTGTGTGTGTGTGTGTGTGTGTGTGTGTGTGTGTGTGTGTGTGTGTGTGTATGCACCACATCAAGCAAGAGATTGACGAGTGAGCAAAACCGTAGGACCATGTTTTAGTGCAGTTTCAATAAATGTGGCAATTTATCTGCAGTTTATAATGGGGTCATTATGAAGACCATGAAAAGAAGAGTAACTGTTGTTATACACAGTGGAGACCACCCATTCATTTCACTGTCATCTGTCTAGTAACACTCATTAGAAGACAAGCAAGGATCTACATTATCCAAACATTAAACATAGAATAGAATGGAGTGGAATTCACCAGGACCTCCTAGACTTTCTACAGCCATTATACAGATTGGCATTCATTGTCTAGTTTTAGGAAAAAGTGTTCATTCTCTTCTTTGCAGCCTTCTGGCAATTCATTAAAGAGATTCTACAGTACTTTTGTATACTTTTAACCAGTAGTTCTGAAAGTAGGGCTCATGAGGTAAGAGTGGTCCCTGGAAATTGCATACTAAGTCACATACGTGCAGATATGTTCACCGCATCATTGCTCTCTCGCTCCCTCTGTGCTATGTGTGCATCTTGCTAGCTGTCACTCAAATGGCTGACGCTCATTGGCTAGAACTCGAATTGCTAGGGGGCTGGCCCACGTGGTGGAAAATGTATGGCAAATGGCGCAGCACAGGTTCCTGAAAAAAAGTTGCCTTCAAACTAGGTACTTCGTGGCTAATTGAGGCGAGGCAGTAATTCTGCCTGTAATTCAGCCCCCCACCAACATGCTCTGAGCCAATGGGCATGAAGAGAATGCACCCAACCCACCACACTACACAGCCCCCACCAACATGCTCTGAGCCAATGGACATGAAGAGAATGCACCCAACCCACCACACTACACAGCCCCCACCAACATGCTCTGAGCCAATGGGCATGAAGAGAATGCACCCAACCCACCACACTACACAGCCCTGACCAACATGCTCTGAGCCAATGGGCATGAAGAGAATACACCCAACCCACCACACTACACAGCCCTGACCAACATGCTCTGAGCCAATGGGCATGAAGAGAATACACCCAACCCACCACACTACATAGCCCCCCACCAACATGCTCTGAGCCAATGGGCATGAAGAGAATACACCCAACCCACCACACTAAACAGCCCCCCACCAACATGCTCTGAGCCAATGGGTATGAAGAGAATACACCCAACCCACCACACTACACAGCCCCCACCAACATGCTCTGAGCCAATGGGCATGAAGAGAAAACACCCAACCCACCACACTACACAGCCCCCACCAACATGTGTCCCTCTGCTCTGAGCCAATGGGTATGAAGAGAAAACACCCAACCCACCACACTACACAGCCCCCACCAACATGCTCTGAGCCAATGGGCATGAAGAGAATACACCCAACCCACCACACTACACAGCCCCCACCAACATGTGTCCCTCTGCTCTGAGCCAATGGGTATGAAGAGAAAACACCCAACCCACCACACTACACCGCCCCCACCAACATGTGTCCCTCTGCTCTGAGCCAATGGGCATGAAGAGAAAACACCCAACCCACCACACTACACAGCCCCCACCAACATGCTCTGAGCCAATGGGCATGAAGAGAATACACCCAACCCACCACACTACACAGCCCCCACCAACATGTGTCCCTCTGCTCTGAGCCAATGGGAATGAAGAGAATACACCCAACCCACCACACTACACAGCCCCCCACCAACATGCTCTGAGCCAATGGGCATGAAGAGAATGCACCCGACCCACCACACTACACAGCACCCACCAACATGTGTCCCTCTGCTCTGAGCCAATGGGTATGAAGAGAATACACCCAACCCACCACACTACACCGCCCCCCACCAACATGCTCTGAGCCAATGGGAATGAAGAGAATACACCCAACCCACCACACTACACAGGCCCCCACCAACATGCTCTGAGCCAATGGGCATGAAGAGAATGCACCCGACCCACCACACTGCACAGCACCCACCAACATGTGTCCCTCTGCTCTGAGCCAATGGGTATGAAGAGAATACACCCAACCCACCACACTACACCGCCCCCCACCAACATGCTCTGAGCCAATGGGAATGAAGAGAATACACCCAACCCACCACACTACACAGGCCCCCACCAACATGCTCTGAGCCAATGGGCATGAAGAGAATGCACCCGACCCACCACACTGCACAGCCCCCACCAACATGTGTCCCTCTGCTCTGAGCCAATGGGAATGAAGAGAATACACCCAACCCACCACACTACACAGCCCCCACCAACATGCTCTGAGCCAATGGGCATGAAGAGAATACACCCAACCCACCACACTACACAGCCCCCACCAACATGTGTCCCTCTGCTCTGAGCCAATGGGAATGAAGAGAATACACCCAACCCACCACACTACACAGCCCCCCACCAACATACTCTGAGCCAATGGGCATGAAGAGCTGCTGATTTCCTGGCCTGTGTTTACCTGCCATACCAACAACCACATCTGCTTCAGCCAGGAAGGCTGTATATGTGTGTGTGTGTGCGTGTGTGTGTGTGTATATGTGTGTGTGTGTGTGTGTGTGTGTATGTGTATGTGTGTGTGTGTGTGTGTGTGTGTGTGTGTGTGTGTGTGTGTGTGTGTGTGTGTGTGTGTGTGTGTGTGTGTGTGTGTGTGTGTGTGTGTGTGTGTGTGTGTGTGTGTGTGTAAGGGGGAATGGGACACAGATTCAAAAGGGTATGTTTTTATGTCAACGGCTGCATGTCCACACATGTTTTGAATATCCTGCATGGTCTGTCGAACAGCAAACCTCAATTTGTGCATAGTGGAAAACACTCACAGTCACAATGTGCAGCCCAGTATCAACTGATAAGTGTCAGTCTGTGACACTTTTGCAAAAAGAAGAGTTACTAAACATGACTGATGAATCATTGCAGCAGCAACAACAAGGTGAGACAACGGAGTGGGAAAAGACACAGCAAACAGAACATAATATACTAGCAGGCCCTGAATGGAGGAGGGCAGCATCTCTCCCACCCAAACCCCTTCTGATACCCTCTGAAAGCATCCTGTTAGGGGATGCTGATGTCATCCACCCCTAAACCCCTTGTCCATCCTCCACCCTCCAGGACTCATCTCAATCCCAGACCACAATCCCAGAGGGCTAATGGCAGATTGGGGCTACTGAGTCTTGGAGGAGTTATTATCTCAGATTAGAAGAGGGTCTGTGACTGCAGCCCTATGGCACCTCCCTCAGCAAAGGTCACACTTCACAACGAGGGAAGAGATCATTTAATTTGTCTATCCCTCCCTTCCATCCCCTCCTCCATCCCTCCATCCCCGCTCTCCCCCTCTATCTCCCTCCTCTATCCCTCCACCCCCTCCTCTATCTCTCCATCCCCCCCTCTATCCCTCCACCCCCTCCTCTATCCCTCCACCCCCTCCTCTATCCCTCCATCCCCCCTCTATCCCTCCACCCCCTCCTCTATCTCTTCATCCCCTCCTCTATCCCTCCACCCCCTCCTCTATCCCTCCATCCCCTCCTCTATCTCTCCATCCACCCTCTATCCCTCCACCCCCTCCTCTATCCCTCCATCCCCTCCTCTATCTCTCCATCCACCCTCTATCTCGCCATCCCCTCTTCTATACAGTCAATCATAAATCAGCCCAGCTATGGCCCAAGAACAAACCCTTAAGTATGCATTTAATTGCTAATATTAAATGCCCTCTCCATGCTCTGAATCATCCATGGATCGGACCTAAAATGATTAAATGACCGTAAAGGAAAAGTTGCCTGGTGCTAAATGCTAACCAGGGGCTAGTATGCTAGATGCTAAATGCTATCTCAGGGGCCCTGGCTGTGGCTGTGCAGTTGTGTCCCTCGTGGCTGCACTGATTTGTGGGTCATGGTGTGGGTGACATTATCCTCTGGTCCGTTGTTCCAGTCACTCGGCATTACTAGACGTCCCTCACACCTCGGCCATTTTCTGGGGTCTGTGTACTGAGCCCACACACGCAAGCACCGCCACTGACGTGCACACACACACACACACACACACACACAGACAGACAGACAGACAGACAGACAGACAGACAGACAGATGCACGCACGCAGACAGACAGACAGACAGACAGACGCACGCACGCACGCACGCACACACACACACAAAGACAAAGACACACACGCTGTTGCCCAAATGTTTGCACATTCCTGTACATACACCCAATCAATAACACACATGGTTTTTCCCTCTCTGCTGTGGGGTTTGTTTTTCCCTCTCTGCTGTGGGGTTGGTTTTTCCCTCTCTGCTGTGGGGTTTGTTTTTCCCTCTCTGCTGTGGGGTTGGTTTTTCCCTCTCTGCTGTGGGGTTGGTTTTTCCCTCTCTGCTGTGAGGTTGGTTTTTCCCTCTCTGCTGTGGGGTTGGTTTTTCCCTCTCTGCTGTGGGGTTGGTTTTTCTCTCTCTGCTGTGGGGTTGGTTTTTCCCTCTCTGCTGTGGGGTTGGTTTTTCCCTCTCTGCTGTGGGGTTGGTTTTTTTAGGGGTGAACACTTCCCTAAAATGCCCACGGAAACACAAGGACATGATCATGATCATTGTGTAATGTAATCTTCCCTATCCATGATACATGGCCCTGAACCCTCTTCAGAGCTATTGTGTAACACTGATCATTAGTCAAAATCATCTATATACTGTATGTGTAAACAAGTTCCTCATCCTCACACAGTCCTCCATCTCCTCTCCATTCAGGGTGCTGGATGTGGATTTGGCTGCAGGAGTTGGAGTCCCTCCCCTGGGCTGCAGAGACACTCCTCTCCCTCTCTCTCCTTGCAGCTGGAGATCCTAGAGCCAGATGCTCTGCCACCCAGCCCTCTGTCCCCTCTCTCTCTCTTCCAGGAGGACAGAGCCCTGAGAGGGGGATGACAAACGCCTCTGCTTCCTCCTACTGACGGGTCTGGACCACCCGACTCCAGCCCAGAGCTGCTCCAACCTCCAGCACAAGATGTTACTCTAATGAAAGTGTGTTGGCCTCTGATGGCTCCATATGTGTTTGTATTGGGAAATATGGCAGGGTGTCTGTGTAGTAGTGTGTGTGTGTGTGTGTGTGTGTGTGTGTGTGTGTGTGTGTGTGTGTGTGTGTGTGTGTGTGTGTGTGTGTGTGTGTGTGTGTGTGTGTGTGTGTGTGTGTGCACAAACAGCTGTACCTGTTCTTATCCGTGCCAGGCAGCACCATACCTCTCCCATCTGTCTCTGATAAACACACACACTAACACACACAAACCCACCACACACACTGCCACACACACACACACACTGGACCATGCAACAGACCACATGACCATCGATGACAAATGTTTTATCCTCTTCTGCACTTTGATCAACTTCAAATACTTCATAGAATCTGTCTTTGCAATGTTGTGTCTAGATGACTGTCTTTTTCCACTCAGCTGTCTTCAACACACAGACAAAACAACAATGACAAGTGTGGCAACAGTAGCAAGGACCAGAGACATCTCAATTATTGCTCAATTAGTCAAAGCCTTGAAGTTAGCATGCCCGCTGTTGACAAACGTCAAACGCATGTGTGTGTGTGTGTGTGTGTGTGTGTGTGTGTGTGTGTGTGTGTTCACCATTCTTAAACTGCCCACATCCATCATGCCATGTCTCTTTGGCAGAGTATGGGAGGCAGACAGCCTGACTAACACACAGTCAGTTAAATTGCCTGTTAAATTGTCCCAGTCCGCAGCTATTTTAGGTGTAGATAAAAACACTGCACTTTAAGCATGCACTTAAAGGCAGAAATCATCAAGTAAATGCCAGCCTCCCCAGAGAGAGATGGAGAGAAAGAGAGAGAGAGAGAGAGAGAGAGAGAGAGAGAGAGAGAGAGAGATGGAGATGGAGATGGAGATGGAGAGAGAGAGAGAGAGAGAGAGAGAGAGAGAGAGAGAGAGAGAGATGGAGATGGAGATGGAGATGGAGAGAGAGAGAGAGAGAGAGAGAGAGAGAGAGATGGAGATGGAGAGAGAGAGAGAGAGAGAGAGAGAGAGAGAGATGGAGATGGAGAGAGAGAGAGAGAGACAAGGACAGAGACAGAGACAGAGACAGAGACAGAGACAGAGACAGAGACAGAGAGAGAGAGAGAGAGAGAGAGAGAGAGAGAGAGAGACTACCTTGAAATCACAAAGGCCCTACTTTGTATAGAATAATAACTTTTTTAGATTGTAGGTAATTGGTGGCAATGGGAAGTTATTCTATTATTGTATATTATAATGGTTTATTAGCAGCTGTAACATTTTCTCCATAATGAAGACAGCAATTTACATTCAAAAGTTCAGTACTGGTAACTAATTCCATTTTGCATGAGAAATACACAGCCATGCATGAATAGGTCGATATTTGATAGGAAACTTAATGAAGTTAGTCATTACAAAGTCCATTAGGCCCACACCTAAAAATAAACTCAAAAGCATAGGAGGGTAAATCAATGAACGGTGTTTTAATATGTCCCGGGTATCTGTATCTGCGCCTGTCCGGTCTTCCGTGTCCACCTCTCAGATGTGCTCATTAGGGGAGAAAATACAGATGAACCTCTCCAATGGCTCTGACATTTCCTTCTCCCAGACCAAATGGGAAAATAATACTCTTTCTTTTAGCATTAGTGTAATTTACAGGATCCTACTTTTGCTCCTTTTGGTTGTTCGACTGTTGAATGATTTGTATTATTTTTTTCTCACTGAAGCCTTACTGTTTCTTTGAAAAGCCAAATTGTCTGGCGCCCATGTGAGACTCTACTAAGTTAATGATCTTATCTATGTTTTAGGTTCTTCATCAGCGCGGAAAATAGACTACTCATAAAACTGAAGAAATCAAATAAATCCTTCGTTTTGTGAGCTCAAAAAAACGATATATTTCGTCGCGACACCGGTTCGGAGCTGTCCGTTCAGCACCACGTCACATTCCACAAGGATCCACGGAACGCTGAGGTGGACAAAAACCTTCGAATGATAGGCCTACTTTTGCTGTTGTCCTATGTGATAACTAACCTTTGCACAGCACTGTAATTAAGAAAAACATCACTGGCACAAAGTTACCTGTCACCATGAAGCACTGAGTTTTTGTTATTTGTGCAGAAACATTCGTTGAAGGTGAGAACGCTTATGACTCTATTTCAGCGCTAGGGGGCAGCCACGCTCCACAAGCAGAACTAAGGGGAAGGTGAAATCACAGGGCTGAGTTTCTTCTGCAAGGTGCAGTGTCCAACGAGTCTGCCTTCCCAGGCCGACTGCATATCATCTCCAATAAACAATGATCATATTCAATTATTAAGAATCTAACAGTTAGTGAGTTCTCAAATCACAATATTTACTCTCTTTTCTTGCCTGCACTTTTACATAGAAGGCATGCGTAAAGTTACAACTCATTTTACTTTTACTATACTTAAAGACACCTCTGGAGAAAAAGACGCCACGTTATTAAGTTATATTACTGTACTCAAATCAAATCAAATCAAATGTATTTATATAGCCCTTCGTACATCCGCTGATATCTCAAAGTGTACAGAAACCCAGCCTAAAACCCCAAACAGCAAGCAATGCAGGTGTAGAAGCACGGTGGCTAGGAAAAACTCCCTAGAAAGGCCAGAACCTAGGAAGAAACCTAGAGAGGAACCAGGCTATGAGGGGTGGCCTGAGGGGTGGCCTGGCTGTGCCGGGTGGAGATTATAACTGGGATCAGTGCCACTATAATTGATCAGATTGTGAGAGAGTTAACACTGCTTTCAGCACGTCATAGGCCTACCTTATAGCTGCACTGGTGGGATGGCAAGATGTGGTTTAACTGTGCAGTTTTCTCAAACGTAGTGAGAGTAGATACACATAAAGCTATGTATCTTCCAACAGCGTTGACTGCAGACCACATTGGTAAACTCGCATATTTGAGCTGCATTAAGGAATCACGAGTGGTGGCAATTGTCTGTTTAAGATTTACTAGCTCTGCACCTTTTCTTCAGCCAAATTTATTTGTCTCCTTTACATATGTATAGAGGGAGGGAAATGTCTCCCCGGGGGAGGAGGACATGGAACTCTCAGCAGGAACAAACTAGGCCAAAAGTTAGTCTGAGGCCGGGGGGATTCATATCATTGTTGTTGGGTCACTGTGTGTGTGTGTGTGTGTGTGTGTGTGTGTGTGTGTGTGTGTGTCCAACTTCTATGGCTTTTGGGAAGCGCTCTGCAACATCTCCAGCGTGGCGTGACTCTCCATAGTCTGCAGCCGAGTAACAAATTACAGTCGCGGATTCCATGGAGCCCCGGCCTCGCCCCCGGAGTGGTGGTCTCAGTGGATGCCCCGGAGCAGCCGTCAAGGGGTGGGGAAAGGCGAGGGATAGCCTGCGTGTAAATCACCGCCTCAAAGCCCGGAATGGACTTTTCCCTGCCAAGGGAGGAGATCTCCCATTTTGTAAATCTTGATTCATTGTGAAGGGGAAGAGTGAGGAGGTGATTTGTTAAAAAACGCAACAACGGGGCGTCGGGGTTGGATAAGCTGAAATGCCACTGAAAGCAGTACTTTACTAGGAGTCGGAGTGGGCAGACAGGAGGACAATGTGCGGGGGATTGCGGGGGATTGGTCCATCTGTTCCTCTGACCAGAACAATCTGAGATGGGGCCAGCCTACGATGTAAACATTTTCAACACCATTCTCCGGTAGTATTAGGGGGATTGGTAAATCCCCAGCCCAAACAAAATCCCATGTGATTCGCATAAATGAAATGTGTATGATGTTGATAATGGTGCTGATGAAGATGGTGATGATGTTGATAATGGTGATGATGAACATGGTGATAATGGTGGTAATGGTGATGGTGATGATGATGCTAATGGTGATGATGAACATGGTGATAATGGTGATGATGAGGATAATGGTGATGGTGATGACGAAGATGTTGATAATGGTGATGATGAAGACGGTGATGAAGATGATGATGAAGATGGTGATGAAGATGATGATGAAGATGGTGATGATGATAATGGTGATGATGAAGACGGTGATGAAGATGTGATGATGATGATGATGATGATAATAATGGTGATGAAGATGATGATGATGATGATCATGATGATGATGATGATGATAATTATGAATAAGACTGTTGGTCATCATCAGCAGCACTGTGCTATATAGTTGTAACCTGGTGAAGTAGACCTGGTTCAGAAATATTTAGTTTTTGTTTAAATGAAAATGCAGGTTTTTAGTCATCACCGTTGGAGCAGAAACGAGACCCAGTACCCTTAATCAACCCAATTCCTTCTTTAATTTAAATTATTTGGAATATTTGTTTCCCTCCACGATACTAAACTGATGCCAAGGCTGAACTCAGGGCATCCGAGCACGTGGCCAATTACACACACAGAGAACGCTCCATGGTTTGAGCCCATAAAATCTGTGTTTCGGCATATTACTCACTGTGTGTGTGTGTGTGTGTGTGTGTGTGTGTGTGTGTGTGTGTGTGTGTGTGTGTGTGTGTGTGTGTGTGTGTGTGTGAGAGAGAGAGAGAGGATTTAAATGACCCAATATATTTGCATTCAAATAATTTGCATTAAAATTCATTTTAGCAAGAATTTTCTCCAAATTATGTTATAGACATACACTTAGAAGATATAGGCCGATAACTGGTCGGTTGATTGAATTGGCTGGCAAATTCTAACATTATAAAGGTTATACAAGTATGTACTGTGAGTCATGCAATTGTATTACAGACTACTTGCATTAAGAGAGATTTTCATGTTTTAACGAATACCTGAGTTTTTATATGTGCATTAATATTTTATGATAGACCTATCTCATTCGGTCAAAAAGAGATAGGCTAGTTCCTGTTAATAAATGCAAACGCTTTTAGTAAGTTATAAAGTAACACAACCTCCTGTTTCCAACAGATTTACATTGATTAAGATGAGTCATTCATTACGCCTAATAAAACGTGTGGGTTGTTCCGTAATGATCATGTTGTAAGTGCCGCTTGTCAGGCGTTCCCTGGGCCTGTTTGGCTCCTCAGATGTTGGGCTTGTGCTCACGCATCACGCTAATGCATTGCGACCGGGGCTCTCTCCTGCGACAAAGCCGTACAGCTGTCCTCAAATCAATAGATGTCAAAGAAATATGAAAACATGCAAGACAGGGAACTGAATTCCCGACCGCCGCGACTCCCCGCACCGAACGGGAAATGTGCTCCTATTCTCAAGACGGGATTAACCTCTATAGCCCAGCCTACACAAAAACTTCTGTACATGATTTCCATGGGATTTTCTCTCAGAAGAAGGACCGTTGCATCTGTTCTGGGGTCCGGTGTCGGATAGTATTAATTACGGCTCTTCATGTTCTCCGTGGCCTTGAACCACCTTTAATTAAAACCCTGATTAAGGAGACAGATCTAGACAAGCCTATTACCAGATGGGTTTCAAACAACAATAAACATTTTGGAGGACTTTATCTGCCGCTGCCTTGGCTTTGCTATGCTGCTCATGCACCCCACCGGTTGATGTCAAAGCAGCGCACTGAAAGTTGCTTGTAATTACGCGTCTGATTAGCACTAATTTCTGATTCTTATAGCTTCTTATAGATTTGAAAGGAGTATAAAGGATTGTATGTACAGGTCGTCAAATAAACGTTGTTGCTTTGCTGGGGGCAAACATAGGCCTATGCATAAAGCTGTACTAATACAACAATACGAGAGTTGCATAAAATCGACAATGAACAGCTGACCTGAAATAGGTCAAGTGTTTTTTCCATTAAGTAGAGGAAAGAGGAACTCATTTACACAAACATACAACTCACCGCATTGGGGGAAGAACCTGTAAAATGTCTTGAAATGCTGTAGCTTTCTTCCCTCATTTCTCAACGAGTTCTTTAATAATTCGATTATTTTTTTTTTTTACATCGAAGTTATTTAAAATAATGAAATTCATATGAAATATTGAAAGGTTATGAGATTGATTCATAGGCCCATTTATTTTATAGAATAATATATATATGGTGTTTTCATGCAATGGACTTCGACAGGCCCAGCTCTCCAGTATCCATCCTATAAGTCTCACCGCACATTTGTGATTTGTGAAAAAGCCACATCAATAATGCATGGTGTTACAGTCTATTCTAGAAAATAGCTTATTAGCAAGTTAAAATCCCACACATTATGCATAGTATCTTGCCAATGGTCAAAGTCATTATAGGATGTCGCACGGGCAGAACTATTTCTGCTCTCCTCGTCGCACTTTCATATTCAGAAATGAGGAATTTACAAATCAAAATCAGTTAAATTATCCTCCGAATATTTACTCCAGGATAAAATGTGTCAAGCAGACTGAGAGAGGGAGGAAGAAATGCATTCTTGCCTCTCTGAGTCCATTTTCCAGACGGTTTGTCGTCGTTATTGCCTGATTTAGTGTGCTTTGTTTTACATAGCCCAGTTATCTGTATGGATTCACAAGCAGCGCCACTGTTGTTTGTTGCCATTTAGAAATATCACCGAGACCCGGGTTGAGTTTGTCACTTTCGGTGTTTTATGTTCCGTCTCCGGTTCGCCCGGAACTACAGGAGACCACGTAGCGCAAAGCTTAATGACCTAACGCCATACACGCGTTTCATTTTTAAAATGCGCACATTTCTGTGACGGCTCTGTTTTGCCACGTTTCAGGAATTGTTTATTGATGGTCCCTATGCGCTCTCTCTCTCTCTCTCTCTCTCTCTCTCTCTCTCTCTCTCTCTCTCTCTCTCTCTCTCTCTCTCTCTCTCTCTCTCCTCCTTGCCCTTTCACTCTCCTGTTCTGTCTCCAATAGAGGCCCTGGCGCCATACAGATGTAGGAACTTAATTTGAGCCTGTTTGCTACAGCAGAACGGTGAATTATCATGTGGATTTGAAGGGGTTTTAATACACGTTTCGTATTTAGAAATTACAATCTTCAGGAGCATTTTTAAACCTTAAAGCAACAAGGTAATCAAACGAAGATCTACATCTGTATACATAAAACATACAAACATGCAAACACCTCCCCCCTCAACACACACCTTTATTTTTTAAATATATATATATTTTTACATTTGAATCATTTAGAAGACACGTATCTAGAGCGATTTACAGGAGTAATTATGGTTAAATTCCTTGTTCAAGGGCATATGGACACATTTTTTACCTAGTCGGCTCTGGATTAGAACCAGCGACCTTTCGGTTACTGGCCCAACGCTCTTAACCGCTATGCTACCTGCTGCACACACGCACACAAACACGCACGAACGCACGCACACACACCATTGTGGGTGAACTTGGCCTTATTAGTCCCTGAGGTACCAACACACTACAAGTGTAATTACCTTCCTCTGACTGCGTCCTGCAAAGCGTCCGGTCGGATCCATATCCAGGCTAATTCTCCTGTGCGCCAGGTGCTGTGGTTTGCTGCTTGCCCTGCAGTGACACAGGCAGACAGGGAGGTGCTGGCTGTGAGAGGAACCGAAGGGCAGGTGATTTCATTACTGAAAGCATGTCTATTTGTACCCCCTACCGCCTCGATTCGCCCGCTCCTCCAGAGCAGAACGGAGCCACAGTAAATCAAGATACTGCGCTAGATTAGAGTTCAACTAAATCTGCCGTAATTGCCATCCTCCCACTCCGACACACACCAGTTTACAAGTAGGTCTAACTGTGTGTTTGCTGTCTAATTGTCGGGGTATGTATGGGTGTGTATTTGAGGATACATGTGTCCATGCGTGTGCTTCTGTGTCTACGTCAGTGTATACAATGGGAATTTATGTTATACAATGCAACGTCCAAGGGGAGGTGGCAAGGGGAAGTCTGATAAATACGTCGATATTGAACGTTTTCTACGAAATTATCAAAAGCTTCAAATTTGAAGAATATGTGTTCATACCTTTCATGTTCCATTCAGTCTTGTGCTCAAACTATGAATATGGGGGAAACTAGGGCATTTAGGTGAGGTTGGGGACCGTTCACACTGCAGGGAGATACAGAGGGGTAGATGCCACGTCCTCAGATGATACTACAGCCAATACATCTCCACCAGACATGTGACAGGAAGGAGCTCTAAGCATTCCGTGAGCGAATAAGCAGTATGGATGGGCCATTTAACGCATGAAGAGCGGTGGAGCCCGTCAGTCTCGCTCCTTCCTCTCTATTCGTCTAGAATAGTTTATATGTCTATATACAACATCAATGTCTGCATCCTCAGCTGCTCTGTGAGAAATCCTGATGTTGGTCCTTGGATCACCCACTGCAGGTTGTTGTTTTATGACAAGGCCTTGGATGAATACCTATTGAAATAACTGAAAGTCTCTTAAATAACGCCAGGTGAACATTGGGTCTGGAACGTATAGGTAAATGATTTAAACATATGTATGTTGGATAAGGGCCTCCTTTGTGGCGCTGAATCCAGGCCAACATCATTTTATTAACAGACGTGTAATATACATACAGTATTTTGCCGTGCGTAATTAATTGCTGCGTTGTGGGGATCAGGCGCCCCAACACGTTTGTATTTTGAACGGTGCAATACGGTTCCATTAAACGTTATTAAAGCGCAGGGTGTGACGAGCTCTCATTTGTCTTGTCAGGACATCTGACAACCTCGTTAGCTCCCATTTTCCCCTGTCAGCTCACAGTGCAACACGGACACTGACTTCAGCCACTCCTGGCTAGTGAGTGAGAAGTGCGCCTGCTCAGCCCCTCACGAGACACAGCATTATTGTTGCCAGCATCAGGCATCAGAATCAATCACGGGAGAGCCTGCTTGGCAGGTGTCAATCTCGAGTTGAAAAAAAAAATTCAAGCCACTGTCAATCTTTAATCTAATTTCAAGGGTCAGAGATTTAGAGCAAATCCCCTCGTTAGTACTTTCCCTCTCGACTCTGTGAAAGGCTAGACTGACTGACCGATAGCGCCACCACAATTACAGCGTCCACTGTACAGACGTGGGCCTTTCATTTGTATATAGCAGAGATGTGAGGTGTGAGCATTTGTGTGCAAATGGTGGCTCTTGTTATATAGGGAAGAGCAGCGCTTAATGGGGGAGGGTTTTTCAGCTAGCTGCGCTTTCAGATCCAATTGTAGATCGAAGTCAGCCTTGTCACGTTGAGCCAAAGTGAATTCCTAACATCCAGGACGTGGCTGTCTACTCCGGACAAAATGCATCCAATCACCCCGGGGGAATTCGGATAATGGCTCGATCCAGGGCCAGGGAGCTGGGAGAAAACAAATCAAACCCTCCCTCCACACAGAGACGGAGGCTTATTAAAACATTTCACACATGATAGAGAGAGAGGGAGGGGAGAGACAGCGAGAGAGGGATAGGGAGAGAGGGGGGAGCGAGATAGAGAGAGGGGGAGAGAGAGAGAGAGAGAGAGAGAGAGAGAGAGGGGAGAGATGGAGAGAGAGGGAGGGGGATAGAGAGAGGGATAGGGAGAGAGGGGGGAGCGAGATAGAGGGAGAGAGAGAGAGAGAGAGAGAGAGAGAGGGGAGAGATGGAGAGAGAGGGAGGGGGATAGAGAGAGGGATAGGGAGAGAGGGGGGAGCGAGATAGAGAGAGGGAGAGAGAGAGAGAGAGAGAGAGAGAGGGGAGAGATGGAGAGAGAGGGAGGGGGATAGAGAGAGGGAGGGGAGCGAAATAGAGAGAGGGGGAGAGAGAGCAAGAGAGAAGGAGAGAGACATGGGGAGATAGAGAGTGAGAATGAGAGAGAGAGATGGAGTGATGGGGAGCTAGAGAGAGAGAGAGAAGCAGAAAAGGAGGGACAGAGAGGAGCAGTGGAGAGGGAGAGAGGGGGAATCGAGAGGAGCAGTGGAGAAGGAGAGAGGGGGAATAGAGAGGAGCAGTGGAGAGGGAGAGAGGGGGAATAGAGAGGAGCAGTGGGGACAGAGAGGAGCAGTCTAGAGGGAGTGAGGTGGAACAGAGAGGAGCAGTGGGGACAGAGAGGAGCAGTCTAGAGGGAGAGAGGTGGAACAGAGAGGAGCAGTGGGGAATAGAGAGGAGCAGTGGAGAGGGAGAGAGGGGGAATAGAGAGGAGCAGTGGAGAGGGAGATAGGGGGAATAGAGAGGAGCAGTGGAGAGAGAGAGAGGGGGAATAGAGAGGAGCAGTGGAGAGGGAGACAGGGGGAATAGAGAGGAGCAGTGGAGAGAGAGAGGGGGAATAGAGAGGAGCAGTGGAGAGGGAAAGAGGGGAAATAGAGAGGAGCAGTGGAGAGGGAGAGAGGGGGAATAGAGAGGAGCAGTGGAGAGGGAGAGAGGAGGAATAGAGAGGAGCAGTGGAGAGGGAGAGAGGGGGAATAGAGAGGAGCAGTGGAGAGGGAGAGAGGAGGAATAGAGAGGAGCAGCAGAGAGGGAGAGAGAGGGAATAGAGAGGAGCAGTAGAGATGGAGAGAGGGGGAATAGAGAGGGGAGGGGAACAGGGGATTGATTACACATATGGGGCACATTAATTAAGTAATTCGTGTGAACAGTTCTCTTAATAGGCCTATGTAGGCTTATACATGCACAATTCGAATACATTCATACGGATTGCATTTTGGGCATATTAAGTCGTAATGGTGTGGCCTAATGGTGTCGCCTAACTGAGGTGGAAGACGTGATGTGACAGGCTATAGATGACCTAATTGATCTCTTATTCATTCCGAGTTCTGAAAACGTCGTTGAACTTAAAGCATGTATTGGATGTCACAATTAATAACATGTAGCTTTCCGTTCCCTTCAGCAGCATGAGTTGAGCTCTCTCATGACGCGCGGTTTATCTCATTTTACTGTCTTGTTTGTTGATGTTCGTTTAACTATCTATTCAATACAAATAATTAACCATACAAATAACTTCAATACTGTAACGTCACAATAGAGAACACACACAACAAATGTGAACGCTCCACACCATCTCGTTGGTGTTCAGACGTACCTTGCTGCCATTGCAATCAATCCAAACCAAGACGTGAAAATCCTCCTCCATTCAGAAGTCTTCAACTTTCTCCCTGTATCTCTCCGCTTTTCGTTAGGACCTTTATCTCTGTGTGCAACCGCGGCAGTAAACAGGCGGCTCGTGACGCGTATTTAGCAGCATAATGTTCTGCATGGCTGGAGAGGGGAGGCTGAACATTACGGGATTTGTTTTACATTTTATCAGTCTGAGCGAACAAGAGATTGTCATTCCCTGGATAGCTCGTGTTTCAATTGGACCCAAACTCTCCATCGAATTCCTTGCATTTCTGTCTCTTCGCTATTCACAATCAAAAGTACAAATATTAGGCCTATATATAAAATAATGTAAATAGGCCTATACTACATTGAAATAATTAGGTTATTATTGTTGCTACTGTTATGATGAATTGTTTTTGTCGCTTTTATTGCCACATTAATAATGTACTATAACTTTACAGTATTTACACTGTAACAACACACATACTTTCAACAAGTATTTGCTGCCTGAAATATTTTTTTGCAGACAATTCTTACATCAAATTAGGCTTATTATTAATAAAATATCCACAATAAAAAAATGTTTGGCCGTCTCAACCTTTCCTATGAGAGAGAGAGAGAGAGAGAGAGAGAGAGAGAGAGAAAAAGAGACGGAGATAGAGAGAGAGAGAGAGAGAGAGAGAGAGAGGGAGAGAGAGAGAAAAAGAGACGGAGAGAGAGAGAGAGAGAGAGACGGAGAGAGAGAGAAAAGGAGACGGAGAGAGAGAGAGAGAGAGAGAGAGAGACGGAGAGAGAGAGAAAAAGAGACGGAGAGAGAGAGAGAGAGAGAGAGACGGAGAGAGAGAGGGGGGGGGGGGGCTGGTGTGGCAGTCTGTGTGTGCTGTTGTACTGTATGCATTAGGAAGCGGGGTGACGGTGGTAGAGGGAAGACCGGCTGGACAGATTTGCGTTCACGCCTGATCGGCTTCTGGAGAGCGGGGCCGTGTGGGCAGGGGACGGGAGCACCTGGTCTAGCCACAGCATCCCGTCTCGTTTTATTGACAGCCTGATAAGCGGGGCCAAGCCGTGCGGTTTCCAGCACGGATGTCAAGAACCCTGATGCGTTGCACGGTTTCGCAAACTCTTAATGGTGGTTACTCCAAATAAAGGCCCAAACACAGGTAGTTCTGACCGCCCCGTACCTGCGCCGCCCGGACTCTTCCTGAGAGACGCGTGGCACTGCTGTTGTCCATTTACTCTCCGACCTCCTGTTCAAATTGACACAAACGACAGAGGTTGTGACATGTGTCTGCAGGCTTTTAGCCTGTCTTTCTGAAGAGGGAAACTGGGGGCATATTACGGGTTATGGACCAATAATACATCAACTCCGCGCCACTGCCAGTGAAGATTGTAAACTTATCAACATGTGCACATAAAGAAGAAGAAAAACCAGTTTTAGGATCACTTTATAAAACGACTCATGTAAAAGGGAAAGGGATCATTTTCAGTTTGCTATATATACATTGCCCTTCACAAACAATTCTAAAATGTTATTTTATAGCCTCTTCTCCGAACGCCAAGGCATGACAGAGGTGATACCTTCACTAAGCCCTGAACTTGTAGAATAATAAGTAGGTTAATGTGTTGATAAAGGAAAATATTTAAAAAATGGAAATATTTCCACATCGACGGGACATGATTTTCCAACACATAATCATGTTGTTTAATGCATGACCCTCCGATGCTTCCTCCGCCCTCAATTCAACATGCTTCAACTCCTAGATCACCAACAATACTTCAGCTCTATGCGGACTTGTTTTTGTTTACTTGTAGGTCTTTGTGCGGTGTACTGCAAGTCAGCTTTTAGCAAGTACTGTCTTATAATAATAATCTGATCCATGAAAGCTGCGACCCCATAGGCTATACAGGCCTATGGGATTCCATTTCCCATAAATGACTTAATGTGTCCATTAGTAAATGGTGCACTAGTAAATATAAAAGTCCACATTCTAAATTGCCCTACTTCTATTTTGCACATATGTTCCCATTTTAACCTATCAAATAATTTTCTGAAACTTTATGTTAAAATTCCAACCAATATAACATCTAATCAAGTTGCAAATAGATTTAAAATGTTTAAAAATCTAGCCTTTCTTTCAGTCAAAGTTAAAGACAATAAAGATGGTGGGTTGATCGAATTGTGGCGGGTGCATGTGCTCGGTATAGAACTTCCCCCATTCCATGCCTCCGAAGGTGACGTCGGACCGTCGCTCTAGCCAATCACTGCCAAGTTGAGGCTGATGCTAAGGGAAAGTTGGTGGTAAGCGAGGCAGTCTTTTTTCACTCTCATTGACATTTCAACTCCGCGGCGGATCCGAACGTGATCTGGACCCATAACTTTATCTTGATTTGTTCCAGTGACAATTTGGAGGGTGAAGGAGCGAGTGCTGGTATCAGCAGGATATCGGTCAGAGGTCTGCGCCCTCTACAACCTACATCAGGTGAGTTTCACCGCATCAGGTGATTTCTACATCTCACATTTCAATCGGATTCCTTATCACCCTACTGCATGTTTTGAGTGCTTTGCACATCGGAGTTCTTTCTTCGCTTTGGATTGTCAAAATATATAAAAGGATTTCGTTGGCTATGCTGTGTATTCTATCTATACTGTGCGCACCCGAGATGGTAACATCAGTGGTCTGCTTTTTTGTTGTTGCCAAAGCTTACAAACTTTAGAATGCATCTGATGTTTATGAAGGTGTTTGATGGATCCGTGTGGCTATACAGAAGGCTGAGTTTAACGTGGATAATCTCAGTGTTACTGGAGGTAGTGTAAACACAGTTGTGCATGGTCTTTTGATGGGTCATGCGACTGTGCTTTTGCTAGTATCGTAGCGCAGGAGTTGATGACTCGGGTAGCGTGTAATTAGCGATCTTCACTGAGGTAGAAAGTAAGACGCGTTTACACAAGTCTTGTTATAAGCTTTAACGCGCACGGAGCTGGACATCGATATTGACATTTTATATTACTTACACTGCGATTGACGCTTTGTAATTCCAACAGTTTAGTAGGAGTGATATAAACCATCCAAATGATAATTGTGCATATTTCTTAAATGACCAAATAGCCTAACAAACCTACACACATTTTAGCCTGATTATTAGACTACGTTATATAATTATCACGAGTCTACGTTATAGTCTACGTTATAGTCTACGTTATATGCTTACTTTTAGCTCAAGTAAGTTATTTGAAAGTTACCCAATTTAAATAGAAACTTTTGAAGAATAATTAAGGCAAATAAAACGATAATGTAGCTTTAAAATTGTTCACCGTTGTTTGAAAATGAGATAGCCTAAGCTTTAGATCGTTAACTGAAATAGGGTTTTCAAAATATCAGACATGTTCTCGTCTTCAACCGAAGTTATAGGCTTGCTCTTGTGCATTTTATAACATGCAATTACTTTGTGTTCCACGGTCCATTTCGTTCGAGCTGGTCGTTAATAAGTGGAGTACCGAGCCCTGCGTACCAAGGTCAACCTGCTCGTGTTAGTTGTTATTGGTGACCGCGTTTCTCCAGCTGCCAGGCCGCGGAGGAGCGCTGTGACACCATCACCTCCGAGTAGACCGTCTTCTGCCAGGAGAGGGCTTCACAGTCCATCCACACTCCAGCCTTCTAGCGTCCTCGCGCCACATTCCCTGCCAGACGTCAACCAATGAGCTAAATTAGACAACTGAGATTACGAAATCACCTTGTAGGACTTTTCACTTAAATGCCTCACTCAGTGAAAGTTTGTTATCAAAATTGAAGTGATGAGTTCAAGTCTATAGCTAACTTTACGCAGAGAAAGCAATTGTAATGTTGAGTACAAAGCATCTTAGGCCTACGGCTGGTATTTTCACTAACACAATACTTCCCAAGTCGCTAAAAGAAGTTAGCATATTATATTAATAGAGCAAAATCAATTTTGAATCAAAGTATATTGGTCCAATACGCAGATGTTATCGCGGGTCCAGCGAAATGCTTATAAAATGCTTTTTACGCACACATATATAGGCATACTGTATGTCGTGTTGACATCATTTCCCTTGCAGCCCAGAGCCTATAATGTCCAATTCAGTTCCCTCAGCTTGTAAGATAATTGTTTTGGGATGAGAACAAACCATTATTCAACAACAAACTTTAGGTTGATCCTAAAATGTATTGTACGTATTTGTTTGCAGAATTCAGCTGGTTAGTGTGACGTGCGAAGAGGTAGAGTTATGCCCTGACAGTAAAAGACAGCTGCATTCCCGACGGCACGAGCTCCACGGCACAATATGTCACAAAAAGTACATTTCTGAATATCTTTGAGCCATGCAGAAACCCGAATTAGCCTGGAGTTAATAAAATTGTTGTTGGTTTAAAACAGAATGGTGTGTAGGCCAAATACATTTGTTAACTTGCAAAATATATTTTATAATGAATTATACGTTTTAAAATCTTATTTGGTGGAGTGTCTTCGAAGACATTTCGTTTTGTCGTATTTTCTATGAAATAAAACATACAACGATGTTAAATAATCTTAAAACAAAAATATTAAAAATAATTATTATAACAACACCACATTATTATAGATAGGCTAAGTATGTTATAACAATATATAGCTTAGTCTAAATAATGTTATCTCCAATAATATTAATTCAGTGCAAATGTTAATGCCAATGTAGGCTATATTTGAATGTCATTAGGCAGTAACTATAAAATAATTAATATATTAATTAATATCCCTATTATTATATTTTTCTAATCAAATGTATTTTAACCACCAAGGATAGTTATTAACTTTCGAAAAAATATGAAACAATTGGCAAATGCATTAATTTTCCATTTATTCTACGCTCGTGCAATTTTGTCTGCTTGGCCCAGACTTTGTACTGTAATAGGCCTACAGAAGGAAGGGTCAGTGTCCTGCAAAATCACAGAGAATGTGAAGTCGCTGAATGATGACAGCTCCCTCCCTCTCGTGGAAGACTCGTCCGCCTGCCTGCTCTACAATTAGATAATTATTTAGATGATAAAGCTCTCTCTGTCGGTCCCAATGGCTCAACGGTCCCCATGTCCCTCAAATCTGGAATCTGGATAAATCAATGGAGGCCAGCGCGCCCCTCTCGGCTTTGTTGATGTTTTCTAATAGACCTCCTTCTCTCGCTCGCTCTCTCTCGCATGACGTCAGCCGTGTTCACCCCTCCTCCCTCCTATGATTTTTTTTCTCCAAAGTTTTTAGAGGGGCCTCAAAGACCACTTTGCCTCAGGGGAAAATAGCGACAAGATTAGGATTTCTTTTCAGGTTCTTTGGCATTGCTGCTAATCCGAATTGGGCTAATTGCTAGTCTGTATACAGTTACTCGTTTTACTACATTTTCACACTTACCCCGAAGAAGCTTCCCCTTGATAAATATATATATTTGCACTTCAACGAGCATGATCGTTCAAAAGGAATTATTATTTATTGCTATATTTGATCCGGAACTTTAAGTGAGTCAAGAAAAACTTAACGTTTCGTGAGTAGAAGAATGGAAACAACGCATATAGCACTCGGAGCGGATTTACTTTCCCAAATAAATCAATAATCTATTGGACGTATAGGCTATTGTCTGCAGAGAAAACAACTCGACACACTCATCAGGGATTCTGTCTTTCACTAAAGCGGGTTAGTAGTGAATTTTCGTCAGCTGCAGACTGCTTACAAGGGGATGGCTATTAAATTAGAATTACAATGTGGTGTGGTTACATATAAATGTCACTACTAGCAGTGTCCTTCGTAGAGGCCTATATTTTGCCTGTAAATTAGCATAAATTTGATGTTATTCACTTTTTAATGTTAGATTAGCCTAAGCATATTTAAATTCATATACCAACATAATTCATAGTCGGTTAAAACATTATTCGTTATGATTCGTTGAAAAACAAACATTAGGCTACACTTTCAACAACACGAATCACGATTGTGTGTGCAGGATTTTGCAAAGGTGCATTCATTAAATCAAAATAAATATTGTAATTAAATAGGCTTAACAATGTTGTCATGCATTTAGGTTATAAGTGTTTGCACTGGCACAATGTGTGCGCCTGCTGTAAGTACAACATTTCCATTATATTCTGAAAGTATCAGGTGCAAAGTTTGGCGAATGTGGTGAATGTGGAGAATCTGACCAATATAGTTGATTTGTTTTGCATTGTGCACAGTTCCCACACCGTAAGTTCTTGCAACGACGATTTATGTGAACATGTGTGCTGGCATGTCATGCACGTGGCTGTAGTATAAAACTGTTCTGTTCACCTTTCTGGCTGCACAATCACTTTTAGGTTTATCATAAACTGCCAATTCCTCTATTATCAGAATAAAGTTTCCCTGAACAAGATACTCATTAGACCATCAGGACTAATCTCCATGTACAAACACACAAACACAAACACACGACCCCAAAACAAAGTAAAACACTAGAAACAAAAAAAATAATGTAGTCGAATAGGCCACCAGCTTCAGTGACTAAACACAGTGGAGGAGAAATGGGACAAAATGGTGGGTTAGTTTACAGCTTGTTTGGGAAGAAAGTTCTGGCCGAAGTGTTGTTCTTGTTCCTCACCGCAGGACTCTGGGTGACAGTTTGTGCTGGTCCTCGCGGCTCATTATCTCGCGCGCCCACTGAGGGCCCCATTCAGCCCCCCCCCCCCTCCCCCTCTTCAGGCAGCGTCGTTTGTCTCCTCATTGAACCCGTAGTTAGGAATGTGATGGTTGTCAGGGAGCCCTCTTTCACCTCCGAGGTAGTTTATTGATGAGCTCTGACTTTTTCACGTCAAAGGAAGTCAAGTGTAGGCCTCCCTCCATTACTTCATTTCATGCTCTGCACTCTCCAAATAAGAGCCCCATCCCATCCCCCTCTCCTCCTCCGTCTCTCCATCTCCCCCTTTTTTGTACCCCAATTTTGCTTCGGGTTGGCTCCACACATCCAAACAGCTCGCATCCCCTCCTCCACCGGCCCTGGTCCTTTGGAATAAGCGACGGGGACTCCCAGCACTGAGACTGGTGCTTCGCAAGCTACGAGTGTAAGCTTCAATACGGGCTCGGAGGGGGTTGCTTTCGGATGCGCTGAGGTGTGTCGTAATGGCCGATAATTAAACCGGCGCAGTTAGGGAGCGTGTGGTCATTGCTGACCAATCATTTGCTTCACTTTATTTACGCCGTCAGGAGTGACGTCGCCTTACCTTGCAAATGCGTCCATAACAATCAGCAGAGCTTGCCTAAAAGCAGGGGCCCTTTACGCATGGCGGGGAACCGTGTGTGTGTCTGTGTGTTTACAATGTCCATGACAGGCAGAGCAGTCAGTGAAGGTGATACCAAACAGTCAACAAAGGCACGTGGGGAAAGTTTGCGTTTGTTTTCAGCGAGTAGGCGACATTAGTGGTAATTTACAAGTGTACTTAATACACAAAGTAAACAGTTTCCCCTTTAAAAGCCACAGCTGTCAATGGGGAGCCCTCCTCAGCTCGTTTGTCATTAGTAGTGGCCCTGCTCACCAAGGGCCAACTCACTATGCACTCCAGGGAGACACTTCACAACCATTGCAAACAGCCATGCAGAGCTGTTGACAGAAACTCAGAAACTATTTGTTTTCATGCAGACTCAAAGTAAATATGAAGTTTGTTCCAAAATTGCATTGGAACAATTAATACGTAAAATAATAGAGGCTGCACGAGAGCAATACGCCTAAAACAGAAGAAAACATTTATCTGTAGGCACATTTCCCACAGAAATAGCATAGCCTGCGATCGACAACGCAAGAACGATTTGAAATCAGCTCCGTGGAAAGAATGATCCATTCATGGAGCTGACTGCTTCAAAATGCGTCCACATCCTCCGTTTTCCCAGCGTCGTGCCCTCGGGTTTAGCTGTAAAACATGCCTGAGATTCCCACCACCACGGAACCAACTCGGCCTCTGCTGAGACCCACCAGGCCTTTGCTTTCTATCCAATGGGGATCTCCGAGGCAATCCAGTTTCTTTGCATAGTAGGGCAGGCAATATTCAGATAGCGAGGGAAAGAGAGAGAGCGAGAGAAAGAGAGAGAAAGAGGGGTATTTGCATGTGTCTGCTGATTAGTGGGTTGGGGAGACTTCTCTCTCGCTCGGCCCCATTTCCCGCTTTGGTGGAGGGGGAAGTGTTTCGGTAGGGTACGATGATGACAGAGGTCGAGGCAACGCACAGAGCACAGCAGACCAGAAACACATACAGTAATAAACTTGTACCATCACCAATCAGCATAGGTGTGTTCTCTCTTAGCCTCCAACCCCCTCTTCTTCTCCCATTCTTTCCCTCCCTCCCCTTCTCCCTCTCTCCTTCTCTGCCCCACTCTCTCATTCGCTATCTCGCTCACTCACACGAGCGCACATTCTCGCTCACTCCGCGGTCCTGACATCTGAGTTCACTGTCAATCTCTGTCTCTTTCGCAGGGATATCCCTTCCGTCTCCGCTGAAGATCACTGGAAAACTATTGTTTCCTCTTACTGAAAAACCACCCCAATAAGACTGCCCTGCATTTGTTCTCTTTCTGTGGCACGGAAAACTATTTGACAAGGACTTTTGACAGCGGCGCAGGATGCCTCAAAAAGGTGAGAGTGGATATCTTCCCAGTAAAAAATTGTCTGTGCATTTCAACCCAGTCTGCAACCCTGCAAACATATATAACTTAAAATAGGTTAGATTAAATGCAGAACAATCAATCATTGAAAACGAATATATTATTATTATTGCGCAATATGCATCTCCCAGGCTGCAGACTAGTATCGCTACTAGGTTGGAGTTTGTGTAGCAAGTGTAACCCCTACTAGGCTGCTTATATTGCACTCCTACTCTGGAGTTGTAGAGTGCGATTTGAAGCGGCATTCGGGCTGGCTTTCCTGTTTATTTTATGTGCTCTTTAATGATCGGTTGTGTTGGTGTTTACGGATAGCTTAATGCTTATTTATGACAGCAAAGAGTAGAAAGTCAAGTTAGGCCGAGACAGTGATCATCGTGGAGAATGGGGAGCAATGACCCGTTGAGGAATGGTGTCAGTTTGATTCATAGACAGCCGAGTCACCCAAGCGCCTTCTCTGAAATGCTCCAAGTACACAGTGGGCCTATTTATTTTTCCTCTTGTTTGCGTACCAAAGAAAATATACCTCACATTGAACTTTTCTTTTAAGCAAGTGAAGTATTGTGCAGAAATAGTTACAATTATCACTACAGGTATTTAAGCGCGCCTGCGAGTTACTAAAATACTTCAAAACGTTTTAGAATTAGAATACAATAAAACAAAGAATTCATACTAAAAGGCTAAATACATAGCCTATTATAATATCGTCATATTTATGTTTTTATCAACATAGAAAGTATATATGCACAACTCAAACATTTTTAAGATAGCGTCACGTTCACTGATTCTAAATAAATACAGCTGTCAAACGAAAGTAGCTGAAAGTTAGGCCTATATTTCATTAATAGCCTGATCAAAAATGTTATGGTTTAATTTGTGTCGTTAAATTAACATAGACCTACTTCCCCTTACAAAAACGGGCTAATAACCTAGTATTACATTAAAGATAACACTAAGATGCTTAGTGCATGTAAATGCATAGTGCTCACAACTTCCTACCGAGCTATTGTTTGAGATCGTAATGTATTTCTGCATGTGAATGTTGTGAACTCGGGATCCAGCAGCCTGAATAAGCATGTTTAATTAAGACGATTGTTGTTGATTGTTGTTACGGATTAGGTACTACTAAAGGAAAATAAATTCAGATTAGACCCTTGTTAACCTCAGCAACAACCACAGAGTTTTCGACACTAAGTAAATGATTAACTAGGCCGATGGTGTCTATACAGACATGCGGGACACTGCTGGGACGCTGCTGAATCGCAGTTCTCTAAATATTTAGCAGAAATATTGTTTTCAAGGCAGAGAGGAATTGAGGATTATTTTACCATTCGCCACTTCCGGGGTTGTTGTGTGTATTGTTGAGAGATTTATTTTGCATTGGTGGGTTTGTACTTTTACGCAATTAAAATATTGTAATGAATGTGGAGGAATCTAAATGAATGAGTTGAGTGAAAAATAAAATGCATTGTTTTCAAGAGTTGTGTTTAACCACTTTTGGTGTTTTCAGACAGCCTACTTCTAAGAACAGGACTAACGTGAAAAAATATTGGATAAATTTCCTTAACAAAATTATTTCTCCGTTTGCAACACAACAATTGTTACTGTTAACAGTGTTCTGATAAATTGCAAAATGGCATTGGAAACACGTTGTTTTTGCAATAGGCTACTTTCTCCAGAAAGTAGGTACTTGTAAGTCTCTCTTCTCAAGCCAATTCATGTTTCCAAATCCTAGGTTCGGGTGCAGTACACACATGCCCACAACAGGGTTGTTTTTGCGTAAAGAGACTAAATTAAACTTCAGACAATTCCTTCACCGGCCCCCTTTTTAACCGTCCATTTGAATAGGTTCTTTATTGCGTTTGTCTTTTCTGATTGAGCTCCCCACTGAGCTGTTGTATCTTTTACAACCGTCACCAGCTACACCATTACCTCCAGATATTTAGAACAAGAAATTACTTTTCCGTTTCCCAAAACGTAACAAACAAATCCCACATTGGGCTACGGGGACCCGAGGTCGCGGTCATCCGCTGTGCCAGTGAGAAGGTGTTGTGTGTATGGTCCCGGAGGGGGCGGATGCCTTCGGTTCTTTGTATTCTGGAGTTGTTGGTACGTTTAGTGGGAAGATGTGTTGCTAGTTGTGGAGGCCGAGTTGTGCGGCCCCGGGTTTGGGTATGGTGGTAGAAAGGGGTGTATTGTTGGGACTCCGGCAGGCTTTGTATGCCGGCCTCTACCCCCTCCTGGTTGGTACTTTTGCAGAGCATTGAGGCGAGGTAGACAGCGTGTGTCACTGTACACATTGGGCGATAGGGTCTATATTTTTATATAACTAGAAACACCCTCTGTGGCCGTTGCTTTATGTTTAGGCCTGTTTATAAGCCATCAAGTAGAACAAAAAAAACATGTCAAGGAATCAGAAACAGGTGATCAATAAACCATGCACGTGCCAACGAAGAGCGATGGTTTTGCCAACGAATAGCAACCATCGCAACTCGACGTAATTGATTTATTTTACCGTCTTCAATTAGGCCTATTAAAGTGCCAGTTTCTTCGAACTTCAGGCTGCCCAAAATAAATAAATACAGAAATACAGAAATACAAATGCTCTCATATGAATAACACGCCAAATCGACAGTAGCCTATTTATTAATTAAAATTCTAATTCAATAATCATTTTTATTAGGCCTAGGGCTGTACTATTAGTACTAGGGCTGTACTATTAGTACTAGGGCTGTACTATTAGTACTAGGGCTGTACTAATATACTGTTTTGCTTTGTCCTAGGGAGACATTAAGATTGGCTAAATTGTTTTAAGCCGAGAGTCAACTCTTTTTCCAGGCAAGTTTAATGCTAAAATATATATGCAATGGGGATGTGCCAATTCACATGGATTATGGCTATGTGGAATTTATAATTACAGAGCAACATTAAGAATGGTTTGCACCAAAGTATCCGCCCTAATTGCCTTGGAATTCGAAGTAACTAAAAGGGAAAAAATACGAAATATATATATATTTTAAAAGAGAGAACATTTGTGAATTGTAATTCTTAACTTTGAATAGCCATTACATTGCAATTATGCTGATACTAACATTGTTATCATTGTTATTTCCTTATGACGCATAGAATACCACAGCCAAGCCACGTGGGAGTCTGGCGTAGCCTCGATGATGCAGAACAGTAAGTGGATTTGCATATTTTTGTTTTTACACTTTGATACTAACCGCAAGTGGAGATATGAACGCATGCAGCCACAACTACCCTTCTGTCTTTATGGTCCCCTTAACATAACTTACCCTTATCATACTCCTTAGCATATTAGCTTTATTTTATTATTTTTTTCCACAGTTTATGATTTGTTTTTAGTTTCAATATTTAAAATTGTGTGTCGCTCTTGATGTTGTTAATTTAGCCGTGTCCTTGTGTTTATATGTAATGCATGTTATATGGCCCCTTCCAGACCGCAGAGTTACTGAACATTGACAGTTAAGAGTCTAATTATATATCCTCCATTCATCTCCACAGATTGTTTTAGTTTTCTGCTATGTGCGAGAGAGAGAGAGGGAGAGAGGGGGAGAGGGGAGAGAGCGAGAGAGTAGAGGGGGTTGGGTTGAAGGGGGAGATTTTTCTTTCCGCTTGAGTTGGTATTAAATAATTGCACAGCCGTCTGCATTAGCTTTAGAGCTGACTGCCAGGCTGCGTACACTATTAGCTGGGGCGGAGAATGGGAAGGGAAAGAAGGACATTGCGTGAAAAAAGGACGAATATTGATTGTCTAATGTAGACTAGTCTCCTCATGAACAGAGCCGGAGTTAGAATGGAGATTCCTTCATTACAATAACAGCAGAGTAGAACTGTACATATTGGCCTAAACTCACGGCAAAAAACAACAACATGATAAAACATGATATTGTCTTGCATGGGCGCCATAAAGGAAAATTGACTGTGTGTTGGCCTATATTGCTTTCTAGTCTGTAGTGTGTTATTACTTGTCTGGATTGTTTATCATAATGGTCCATATGAGTTGCTGACTGGCGAAATGAACTAAACCATAAAGGATGAAAAGTAACGTTATTTTCTCTCTTGTCTTGCTGCTGGACTAGAGGTCTATGACATCTGTGATGAAGGTGTGTGGAATGATTTCCTCTGCTATTCTCCTCACCTTGATGACGTGCCTGTGCTGTAACACCTGCCTATATAGTCACATTTTAACCTGTCTGAATTCAATATACCTATAGCTAGATCACGTGTAGAGCATATTGTTTGTTACCTTGTTGTAGGCCTAGGTTATATTTGCAATGCAAGTAGGGAATGTGATATTGTTCCCTATAAGGGAAATGACAACATACAGAACAAAAGGCTTGAATGTAGGTCAGATTAAGTAGGACAATTGATACAGGAATATTTCATTGAAGACTATTTATTTTGTATCATAGTTTTTTAAACGTCTAAATACATCGTCTATTGAATATAATTTTGAACAACATGGGAAGCCCATTATGCGTCATAGAGGCCATCTTGGCATTACCCAGTGCTCTATGCGCTGACAAATGGCTTAATCACAGATGATGTTTGCTTGCCAGTTCTCCTTTATTGAGATTATGTTTTAAACGAGGTGTCGTTAAAGCTATGTACAGCCCCCTCTGCTCCTGCTTTGCCCCAAATTGATGTTAATGGGATGCTCCCCTGGCTTGGCTTGTGATTTCTGGTGCGAATGGCCGAGGAGATATCATTGGGCCCGGCTCTATGTGTTGTTTAAAGGTCGCCGCGGCCTCGGTGGCTTTTGTGCTAACAACTCCTGGGTGTATATGGAGGGGAGCGTCCAAATTGACACCATATGTTTTCCTATTAGTCGACTAGTAACAGAATACAAGGCGCATAATCAGCGCCAGCGGGCGAGATCGACGCTGCTCGCCGTGGGGAATTGGGCACATGATTAAGACTTAACCTTTGGAGAGCTGAAATGGCATGTGATATCCTTATCTGACGGCTTTATCGATCCTGTGGATGTATATGATGGTTATAAATGTGTTGAGGTGACGGTGCAACCATGTGAACCCACAGCGAACCGCTGTTTGGCGCGGGTAGGCCAATTTGAGAGTAAGACGTCTATTAATTCCACTTAATCCTGGAATTACCAAAGAGCCAGAGGGATGATAATGGATTTGCTATTAATCAGGTCCACGTTGGATAAGGATCATTGCACATAGTAGCCTAAGAGCAGTGTTTAATTATGTTAAACAGATTTATTTTCACTCAAAACATGGCTTTTAATTGGCACAAAACGTGCGTAATGCGTATTGTTCCCATTTATAGCGCACATACAACGTATTCCCAAGCAGATCGCCCACTGATTGCACACAACAGGATTGTAGTGGCTGGGAGGATTTGTTGCCAAATACAAACAAGAGAAAAAAACCGAGATGTCAGATTTAATATGTTGAGAATCCAAGCGCGCCCTCGTTGTTGTGCCCGCGCGTCGCCCCTGGTCACCTTAAAACGAAGCTTCCCTCGAAGGGTAAACGAGTAGCGTCCAATTTTGTCTGAGTGATATCCAAATCCAGACAGAAAGGGTCGTTTTATCGTGCTACTATTTGTCGTGACGATGCGTTTTTCAAAAGCAGAGCTGTGTCATAAAGTGACATGCCTGCCACAAGTGCTCCAACTGATCTTTTCAATTAGCCTTCCCATGCATGATCCGAGGCGACTTCCGCCTATTTCCAGAAATTAAGCTCAAACTTGACGTGCAGCTAGCTTTATTTTAAAGACAAATGTCAGCCAGCCTCATCACATTCCCTCCTCTTCTATATCTGGAGCTTATTTATTGCTAAGGAGCCTCTGCTCCCGGAGTCAATGTAGCAGGCGGCAGCGCAAGAGAAGGCAGCGGAGATCTGGAGCACAGTAAGGCACTCCGGGGAGGCATCTGTCCCACTTGGCTTCAGGTTTGCTGGCTCTTTCCATGCTTTAATCAACCTCCTTATCGACTACAACCCGCCTCTTAATTAAGTGTTTTAAAATACTTATATTTCGATAACATTTATTGAGGTTTGTTATATTTGAGGCTACCTAAATGGTTGTTGGTGTTTTGGTGTGCTTGTGTTGAAGGTACATTGGTGTGTTTGTGTTGAGGGTACATTGGTATGCTTGTGCGTAACAACACATTGGAATAGCGGTGAGGAGGATTGGGGGATTTAATTTCGAAGTTTGGGGATTTGAAGACGCTGAATTTGGGGTTGGCTTGCTCACTTGGCGAAATAATGCTGGACAACTCGCGTATGACTGAATTCACCTTTGGATAGCCGATTTCACCTTTAAATTGCTGATTTCACCTTTCAATAGCTGTTTTAATCTCAGTTGGATGGGGATGTTTTGGTCCAGATCATTGGATGCTGTTGACACTTGCCGTGCATGTGTTGATTCAAGGCTATTGCATTACAGTGACTATTGTCTAGAGTGCTGATAACAATAGAACAATAAATAACTATTAGATATTCATTTTGGTGATAATTGTACTATTAGACTATCTGCATTTCCTGTTTCATTCTAAGTGTAGCGTTTTGTTCAAGATTAATGCCTCCCCTCAACGTTATTGTTTCACCTTTGCTCTGAAAGCTAACCATCTGAAAGGAAAAGCATTACCTGACTCACTGCTATTTTGTTATATAACATATTGTTGTGATCATAACCTTGTTGTTACATTGCAACCGTAGCCTATAATTGGGCTCCCCTTTGTCTCTGTTCAGGTCACAGCGGTGTGAACCAGCTGGGCGGTGTGTTTGTTAACGGTAGACCGCTACCGGACACCACCAGGCAGAAAATCGTCGAACTTGCTCATAGTGGCGCGCGGCCGTGCGACATCTCCAGGATTCTGCAGGTGACCAGGGCATTCTTTCTGTCTGGTGCAGGAAACCCTAGCTTTCAGTGTTTTTTAAATATTTTTTTTAAGCTACCACAAAATAAAACTTAACAATGGGATTTAGTTTTCCTTACTGTAGCCTTTTTATTCATTTAAAAACGTTTTTCGATAATTGTTGGCTGTAAGAAGGCCAAACAAACGCCTAATTGCTTCTCATTATAATCTATATCCTATTCAGATAACATTAAGGGTAACATATCGTAAGTAGGCCACCACTTTCCCCCCTAAGAATAGTTGCATTTTAGAAAGTGCACACTGTTATCCTATACCATTTAAGGCATATTTTTTTGTTTATAGACCCATGATGACTCAAAAGTCCAAGTGCTGGAAAATGAAAACGTAAGCTTATCATTGTTTGACGTAATCTTCAAAATTTCGCAACTAGTCTTAAATAATGTATGTGAATTGTGTCTATTGTTTTCTATTCAGGTGTCCAACGGGTGCGTGAGTAAGATCCTTGGCAGATACTATGAGACTGGCTCCATAAGACCGAGAGCGATCGGAGGCAGCAAGCCGAGGGTAGCCACTCCAGAGGTGGTGGGGAAGATAGCGCAGTACAAGAGGGAGTGCCCGTCTATTTTCGCCTGGGAGATCCGCGACAGACTGTTGTCGGAGGGGGTCTGCACCAACGACAATATACCCAGTGTAAGTGCAGTGAGTGTAAGTTATGAGCATGATTTTTTTTACCACCTGAAATGATTTCTCAGAGACGGAAAGCATGCATGCATGATTATCAGCCAACCATTTAGTCATGAGATCATGACTGCGTTACATGTGAAAGACATGCATTACGTATTTCCAACAAATGGTTAGCATGAGTTAAACTTGTAGAGACATTAATATATTTCATTATTTATATTTGATTCGTAATTAGCTAATTTTGCACCACCACATTTTGCGCCTACATGTAAAATACAATTGTATTATAACAGGCATATTTTCAATGCTAGTTATTAAAATGTATTTTCTCAAATATTATTTGGAAATGCTGTTTACATCTTTACTTCCAGCTCACTTGTCAGGATGTGACGTATGTGTGCGCGTGCGTGCATGTGTAAATGTGTGCACCATATACATTAATAAGGTTTGCACGCTCACAGTGCTCGCATGCCTACACACTATACCGGCGGTGGCGCGCATTTTTCAATCATGGCAGGCGCTAATCAAACCGTTCCGTTTTGTTTGTCTTTCAGGTGTCATCGATAAACAGAGTCCTCCGCAACCTGGCTAGCGAGAAGCAACAGATGGGCGCAGATGGCATGTATGACAAGCTGAGAATGCTCAACGGTCAGACAGGAACTTGGGGGACACGGCCCGGCTGGTACCCCGGAACTTCAGTGCCAGGGCAGCCCAACCAAGGTGAACCTCAGTCACTAATAATTTGACAATGAAGAAGCCTATAGATATAATTACATTTGCGCTATTCGTGAAATCATATCATTATCTCACCATTATCCGAATGTAGGCCAATAGATGAATCCATTATTTGTCAATGCATTCCGTTTGACTTTTGGAAGAAGGAGTATTAGGGTTTTTATAAACCAAATTGTTGAAATGACCTAAGGGTTCATGTAAACATTAATTTCACACGCGTTTTTATTGTCATAAGAACAACGGATGTAATGCTATATTGCAAATGTTAGGCCTATACCCTGGCCCACAGTATATCTTCGCTTCTTTCATACATGACTAAACGGTCACTTTACGCATGGCTAGACGAGTATGACGTAACTGATTAGTGAGTAGTGTAACTTTGTAGGTAAACCTTAAGCTAAGTCACAATTACAAATATGTTACGTAATAAACATCTTAAATTATTATTATTTGTATTTAACATTTATTTAACTAGACAACTCAGTGAAGAACACATTCTTATTTACAGTGATGGCCTACACCGGCCAAACCCGTACGGCGCTGTGCCAATTGTGTGCTGCCCTATGGGACTCCCAATCACGTCCGGTTGTGATACATCCTGGATTCGAACCAGGCTGTCTGTAGTGACGCCTCTCACACTGAGATGCAGTACCTTAGACCGCTGCGCCACTCGGGGGCCCAAGCCATAGTTTTCAGTGGGTTTTGGGCATTTGCTTATAACAATCAATCATTTAGTATGATTGGATGTCGTTTATGATTGGTCAGCATATCAAGCAGGTATTGTCAACATGTTTTGATGCCTTTGGTGGACAAAATTCCCAATGAATCATTGAGTAGTCGATTAGTGAACGGCCAATTAATCAGCAGTCTCAATGCCCACACTGTCTCCGGTGGGGATATGCGTGACAGAGGCCTGGCCTTTCAGCGGAGGTGTCCGTCCAACAACCCGCATTTCCCTCCTCTCCTGGCATGGAAAAAAAGCCTGAGGATCCGTGTGCGGGATATCAGTACAAAGGAATGTTTTCCTTCACACGCAAGGATTGGGTATGGGAACGGGCCTGCTATGTGTAATTGCTCATTAGAGAGAGCTTCGTCTCTCGTTATGGTGACATGCAGGAGTGTCTAGTTGAGGGAGACTGATGGAGAAATGTTCCACAGGAGACCACTGGACACGGGATGACAGGCGGAGCGGTTAGCCATGAAAACATGAACGTTACAAAGATAAATGTTTATGTTGTAGTTATTTTTTTGTGCTCTAATAGACTATTGTGAAATACAGAGCCAAAAATAAAATAAAGTCATTGCACCTGCTCAGGGCTGGATATGAGAAACAGTGTTATAATTCGATAAGCATCAAGATATGTTTCTGCACAGAATTTAATTTGCTTTGAACATAAAGGCCTTTTGATTTAGTCTTATGTGGACCTAAACATTATTTTTTCATGTTTATTTTATTTGTATTTTTTAAAATAATGTACAATAAACTATTGGCTTACTTCCAGAACTAGACATAGTTATTCACTATGTTTACACTCTGTTTGATTTAATGTCATTATTGATACTAATAATAGCAGGCTATTAATAATAACAATATCAATATATCATTAATATATATATACTTAATAACATTAATATATAATAACAATATTATTAATAATAATAACAATAGGCCTAATAATAATAATACATTTTTTATAAGTATTTTAATGCAATATTTTTAGGCCCTTAATGCAATATTGCTTTTCAGTTTCTTCGATTGAAAATGAAATGACAGAGGCATTTACATCAAATTTAATTGGTAATTGTTTCCAGGAGTTAATTTCAGGAGGCCCATAAGGTCTAAACCATACGGAAAGGGTAGGTCTCTGAGGAGAACGAAATATGGTCCCTGTCAAACAACAGCTACGCAACAGTGGCTAAAATAATGGTTACAAGGAGTGTGACAGGGCTTGAAAGGAGACCACTCGATCTAGAGAGGCGGAATAAAACTCTGTGGCAATTAATTATTTTTTCTCTTTCTCTCATTTCGTTCTGATATGATACTAAATCCCGTCTGTAGAATTTAGACCACTCACTTTCTCTTTCAGTTTAATCGGTTTCTTAGGTATTTTTGATCCAGTCTCTGTTGGCTAAAAGGTGCCGTTATCTATTTCGGCTGTTTCTCCGTGCCACTGCCCGAGACACAGTGATACCAAAGAATGAGTTTATTTCCCAGCGCTTTTTTAAAAGAAAACAAATCCCAAACCTAGCGTCAGTGGGTCTGGCGGAGGGATAAATAGGCCGCACATTCACTCCTTTTTGTGGATTATCCTTCGAGAAGAAAGACAAAGCGCTGAGTGGACGGAAACAGGCTGTAAAAAGAAAAAAGTTAATTTATTTCAAAACGATTAAGAAATTTTAAAAAGAGACATTTTAATACTCATAATCCTATTAACACATTAATGTCAACCGAAAACAAATTCAGGCAATTATCATTATGTGCTATAATTTAGCACATGCTAGATGTGGTAGTATGTCTAATTCATGGGCTATTTAGTCTAGGCTACCACAATGTTATTGTCCTAAACCTAAAATATGACAGGTGCCTTATGGTGAATTTGCTTACATAACATGCAATGTCATGGTCATTTTGTGCGTATTTAAACTGTTGTTATGCAAATAATATTACAACAAATGTTTTATGGAATCTCCCAGGGGGAAACTAGCCTGGGTACCGGTCTGTTTTGGTAACATTCCACTCCTTGTACTCCGTGTCGTATGCTAAAGATGTTTAGCGTGGCTGGAGTGGAAAGAGTGGAATGATAGCTACAAAGACTGGTACCCAGGCTAGTGGAAACATTCGATCCTATACATTTGTTTAAATAGGCCTATGGATATGTTAGAGAAGAGTAGCCTGTCGTGACTCCAGTGTAAGTACTGTGTCATGTCCGAGACTACCCAAGCTGGTAAACTCAGAACATTTGCTGTATGCAGGTGCACCTCACGAAACGACTGGTCAAACAGCTTCACACACATAAAACCGACATTCTCAAAAAGCAGCCCTTAATTGCTTCATTTCATATTATCTTCTCGAAGGGATAATGATGTGCAAAACCAAGACAGGCATTAGTCAATATGCCTACCACGGACAACCAGGAGCCGTGAAGAGATAGGCCCTATTCAGCTTGTACAGGGGGTTGCATGCTCTCTCCTCACTCATTTGTTTCCAATTTAAGATATCAATTTTGACTGGCGTTTAGCTGGCCGGGGGACGTGATTAATGATGCTAGTGGATAAGGGTTAACACACTGAACTCAAAGCTCTGTTGACCGGGATCCTCGTGCGCACAATAGTTCCCCAAAGCACAGAGAGAATCCTTTTGTCACCTCGTCCGATTGAGCTGCTCCATTTTCCTCTGGTGATATTCTGCCCACGAAGAGTTCGCTGTAGCCAGCCCTCGCTGTGTGCACAGAGTTTAATGGTTTCCCTTACCCCGAACGGCATTGTTTCATTGTGAAAAGCACCTCCTTCTATTCAAGTATTGGTGGTCACCTCAATGGCTATACGAAAGCCCATATGGGGACGGCCATTGAGGCATCGCAACGTTCCTAAAAGGGGGAGAGAGTTTGGGCCTGAAAGGAGTTCGCCACATCTAGTCACATTTCTCTTAACCCTTTGAGCACATGTGCCATTGTTGAGAGGTGATAAAGGATCTAAGTTCACGCAGCATTGCTGAGCAATGGTCTTTTTCCCACAATATTTTACAAATAACTAGTCGGTCTTTTATGGCTATTGATGTCTCTGAAAACAAGCAGAGATCAATATGTTAGCTAGATCATTCATTCGTCATCCTTCAATGTCCATCCTCAGTCGGTGTTATGCCAACTAGGCCTACAATGACAGCTTTTCGTTATTATTCTAACAGGTTGCTTTTAACGGGAACATACATAATTATAATAGAACTATATAAATTAATTCCCTATGGGCTATTGCGAGGATGACATGTTATTTTTCGCAGTTTACTTTCAGAACTATAAAATTAAATAAACAATATATTAACGCATGCTTTTTGGAGATGTAGTAGGCAGGCCAATTCATATTTGTTTATTGATTTATTTACAGATGGCTGCCAGCCACAGGACGGTGCAGGAGAGAACACCAACTCCATCAGTTCAAATGGGGAGGATTCTGACGAGACGCAGATGCGACTCCAACTAAAGAGAAAACTACAGAGAAACCGCACGTCGTTCACCCAAGAGCAGATTGAAGCACTGGAAAAAGGTGCATTTGAATTTACAAGAAATAAATATTTTAATGTAACGTCTAATTGAACGAATAGCAACATTCACCCCAGTAGCTTACACATAATTCAATTACAACAATATGTTTCATAGCCCATACTAAAGATACGTTTTCATATCGTATTCCAGAATTTGAAAGGACTCATTATCCTGACGTTTTCGCGAGGGAAAGACTGGCAGCGAAAATAGATCTGCCTGAAGCAAGAATACAGGTGAGCGGACACCTTTTGAAATATGCATTGCACTGCATTCCATTAACATTTTGCTGCTTGGTTCTGAAAAAGACAAGAATCCATGAAGAGCCTACATACGCGACTAATGTATGATTGACGTACTGTGCAGGTGTGGTTCTCAAACAGAAGAGCGAAGTGGAGGCGGGAGGAGAAGCTCCGGAACCAGCGTCGTCAGGCCAGCAATTCCTCCAGTCACATCCCCATTAGCAGCAGCTTCAGCACCAGCGTCTACCAGCCCATGCCTCAGCCCACCACACCAGGTAAGCACGACACTCATATAACATTCCATCCATCCACAGTAGGACACTTGTCAACATTAGGAATATTTCAGTAGGTCCACCACTCATTTCAATGCCAGACAACTTAATTAAAGACTAAAATAGGTATAAGGGATATTTTTCTTTGATATAAAGTTGAGTTGAATAATAACTCATCATCTGCTTCAAATGACAGTTGATGAAATAATTTTTGCTGATTTAGGCTACTTTCAATGGTTCATTGGTTAATCATGCATGTAAGCAATGAAAAACAAAATCCCCTGAGCTACCTGTCAAGGAGGGCGTGGCTTTACTCACACTATGCTCCCTATCTGCCATCACTGAATGTCTGAACTAAAACAGATTTGAACCAAACATTTCTCCCCTTCTTCCTCAGTGTCCTTCACATCTGGGTCTATGTTGGGCAGACCTGACACGGCCCTCACCAACACGTACAGCGCCCTGCCTCCCATGCCCAGCTTCACCATGGCCAACAACCTGCCTATGCAAGTAAGTCCACAGCCAGGTACTAACTAACCCTGACCCTGTTCTGTCTTCGTTAACTGTGTCAACAAATGTCTAGGTTGTGTTCTCGTCTCAAATGTGCAAATAGTACAGTTAAAATTGTATTTCAAAAGCCAAATACCATTATCGCCAAGCTAGTTGTAGTCAACCTTCGTAGGTACAATGATTATGTTCTCTTCTAATTCTAAAAACAGGTTGAGGAGAAATCAAACTGTAGTCATAAACATTTCTAAATGCCTAAAGGAATATAATAGCCTGCATCCCTAGCTGGGCATTGCTGTAAGGACTGACTGACTGCTGAGCTGAAGAGGGTATATAGTTGGCTAAGCTAATATATAAACGTTATTCTCTCCCTATCTATAGCCCAGCCAGACCTATTCCTGCATGCTGCCTACCAGTCCGTCTGTGAATGGGCGGAGCTACGACACATATACGCCCCCTCATATGCAGGCACATATGAACAGCCAATCAATGACCACTTCTGGTACCACCTCAACAGGTAGGCAGAAAGTCCATTGTTTCCGAAACACGTTTGGCCATTAGAGAAAATGAACAAATCACGTTTAGTCTCTTAGCTAACTAACCATCTGCCACCTAACCTTTAAATAGGGGAGGCTGCATAGCCATACACACATTCTCTTTCTTAATTCATGCTCTACATTTCCCCATAATCCGCCATTTTCTTTTTTCTCTTTGATCAGACTACAGACACATACTGTACCTCTACGTTACGCACCATCTCCTGACATTCTAATCTTAGTGCATGAACGCACCCCATTCCATTCCAGCTCAACGTCATAATGTCATTTAAACCACTCTAGACGGAGGTTTTAGTTCCAACCCATTACGTTGCTGTGGAGGGCCATATATACTGGTCATTGTCATGAAGGGTTAATGGACCATTGACACATTTCCTCTAAGCTAAATCGCTAATTCATTTGATTCATTTTCTGTTGTACTCTCTGCGAGGCCTAAATCAATCTAGCTAACTTATTACTGATGTCCTGAAGTGTTAAACAATGTGATTCATAAAGCTACTGTTCTGTGTTCTAAACTTCTTATCGCTGAATACTCAAAGGCTTAGTCCTCTGTGCTTAAAGGCCCAGTGCAGTCAAACATGTGATTTACTGTGTTTTATATATATATTTACACACTATGTTGGTATAATACTGTGAAATTGGGAAAATTATGACAATGTCCTTTTCGTGTAAAAACTGTTTGATTAGACCGCCTGAAATTCCAACCTGTTTTTGTGGGATGGAGTTTTGTCCTGCCTGGTGACATCACCAGGCAGTAAATGAGTTAATAGACCAATAAGAAAGACAGTTCCTAACCTCTTTCCCAGACAGTCCTAGAAACATTCTTGCTTGAGAAATTGCTATTTTTGTTTCTTTTTGAACACTGTAATTGAAAACAACCACCGTAAATGACTTCACTGTTACACAGAAAAGTATTTGATATTGAGATAAAAATGACTGAATTATACCTTTAAGCTTTCTAATGACCTATCCTCTATGGCTGTGGGCTCTGTGCTAAAGCATTCATCAACTCGGATGCATGCTATGTGCTACGGCACTTACCTCTCAATGTCCTATTTTGCGTAATGGTTAGTCTCTCAACATGATGGTAATTTCTCAGGCTAAAGAAATGTTGAACTCAAGCTCTCCTTACCAAACACAGTACAGTACAGAGACACTGGGCCGTTTGGACTGATATGTGTCTCTCTTCCCTCTCTCCTCAGGACTCATCTCTCCTGGAGTGTCTGTCCCTGTCCAAGTCCCAGGCGGCGAGCCTGACATGTCTCAGTACTGGTCAAGACTACAATAGAGAGAAGAGCTACTTCTCCCTGTAACTGTTCACCCACCGCCCTCCGCTGGGAGCTCACACACACATGGAGAGAAGTGGAGGAGAGAGAGAGACTCTGGGAGTGCCCTAGGACTACAGGGTGTGGTTGTTTCCACTGGGACCGTGTGTTGTTCTGTAGTCTTGGCACATATGAGGAAGACAAAACGTGGACCTCTGTAAAGTGCCCGGTGTTTAACATTTTCATGGAACAAAAACTTCATTTTTTTTTCTCACTTTTCAAGTAATTGTTTCTTTTTTTCTGTCTGTCTCTTGTGTTTGTATATGGCCGTGTGTATGTTATGATGAAAAACCCAGATCAAGTACTGATAGATGGACTGCTAGAAAACCATGTTGGTCTTGTGTTTGTTTTTGAGGTAAAGGAGAACCCAAGAGATTTCTGCCATGACTATTTTTTTATCTGCTTACATCGAGACTTTCTACCAGACTTTGCACGGTCTGTGGACTCATGCGAAACTGTTGCATATCACCCGAGAGGAGAGCTGTGGGGAATAGACTCAGTGTGTTTATTAAACCTATTTATTGGTCATACTCCTTCAAAATGGACGTCAGCAGAGGAGGACCTCCAGTCAATCCACCCACCTCAGCCTTGGGTCTTTGACTCCTGCAATATCACACAAACTGTATAGGCCTGGATATTTCACTGTGGTCACAGACGACCACATTATCACAGGAATTGTACAGACAACCACCATTAACAGTTTGCAAGGACAGTGGGACATTCAAGACTTGTTCATGGACTTCTGCTGTGGTGGATGGATTGATTCTAGGTTCAAGACTTGTTCATGGACTTCTGCTGTGGTGGATGGATTGATTCTAGGTTCAAGACTTGTTCATGGACCTCTGCTGTGGTGGATGGATTGATTAACGGTCCAAGTGAAGAGCTATAGATGCAGAGGAGCTTTGGAGTAAAACAGTTGAATCGCTAAATGGTAGACTGTGTCTTCGATATAATCCAATTTGTTCATGTCAAATTGTAAGTATGTCTTCCCTAGAAATCAAAAGATTTCTACAATAAAAGTACATTTACATTTTTATCCCCCCAAGAATATTCTATAAATGTTTTCTACACATTTTCATGCATCATAAAAATACATTTCTTTAGGTCAGGTACAATTAGTCTCTTAGGTATAGTTGTATTATAGTGTCCTATTGTCAAATCATTTTGTGCAACTAGAAAGATTTAATTCCTATAATTATGATTAAACATGCTTGACAAAGTTTGAAACATAAGTGTTTGGCAGTTGTTTACAAGTACATATCAGATTTAATCATTGTTGATTGTAAAACAGACCAAAGCCTTTGTATTTCATCTATTACACAATGTTTTTTTGTTGTTGAAGATATTAGTCTTGTGTTGCATCATTTTGTAAACATTTGATGTTCTATTACAGTGACCTAGAGTATGTTAGACTGCGGACTAATCGAGCAGTCCTTATTTATAATTGAAGACCATGGGTGACTGTGGACTAATCGAGCAGTCCTTATTTATAATTGAAGACCATGGGTGACTGTGGACTAATCGAGCAGTCCTTATTTATAATTGAAGACCATGGGTGACTGTGGACTAATCGAGCAGTCCTTATTTATAATTGAAGACCATGGGTGACTGTGGACTAATCGAGCAGTCCTTATTTATAATTGAAGACCATGGGTGACTGTGGACTAATCGAGCAGTCCTTATTTATAATTGAAGACCATGGGTGACTGTGGACTAATCGAGCAGTCCTTATTTATAATTGAAGACCATGGGTGACTGTGGACTAATCGAGCAGTCCTTATTTATAATTGAAGACCATGGGTGACTGCGGACTAATCGAGCAGTCCTTATTTATAATTGAAGACCATGGGTGACTGTGGACTAATCGAGCAGTCCTTATTTATAATTGAAGACCATGGGTGACTGCGGACTAATCGAGCAGTCCTTATTTATAATTGAAGACCATGGGTGACTGCGGACTAATCGAGCAGTCCTTATTTATAATTGAAGACCATGGGTGACTGTGGACTAATCGAGCAGTCCTTATTTATAATTGAAGACCATGGGTGACTGTGGACTAATCGAGCAGTCCTTATTTATAATTGAAGACCATGGGTGACTGTGGACTAATCGAGCAGTCCTTATTTATAATTGAAGACCATGGGTGACTGTGGACTAATCGAGCAGTCCTTATTTATAATTGAAGACCATGGGTGACTGTGGACTAATCGAGCAGTCCTTATTTATAATTGAAGACGTGTGGTGTTTTCTAGCGTCGTCTGTCATGCTTTTTTGAGTTCTGCGTTGTTTTTCAAATATGTGTACATAGAAAGTGGACACGTATACAGGGTCTACGTCTGAGAAATGCTTTTGAGATGAAACGTCTAAACTGTCTCTTAAATATTTCAATTTAATTTTATTTAAAATGGAGCTTTCTAAATGTATTTTGTGAAAACTATAAAAAAAAACAATTTTGTACAGTAAATATAGTGAAAGCTTTTTTCGTGTTATTAGTTCTTTAGCCAACATCAAAACGATGCACCAGGTGAGAATAGCTACACAACATATTACCACAGCCCATTTTGAATGGTACAAAGCGTATTTGTTGTACCACTCAACTACAAATGAGTTGATAGAGAATTTCCATACAAACAAACCAAAGTGGGGCCAGTTCCAACCTGATGTGTCTTCCAAACAGCCCAGCCCTATCCTATGTGATGCATGGCCCTCACCGGCTACACACAGACCACACAGTTTAACAACACGCTACAATGGAAAAGGTCACTCAATTCAACACCACAGTTTTGATAGAGTTGCAACAATGGTAGGGAAAAGGAGGGATACAGAGAGGAGGAGAGGGAGAGAGGGAGGAAAACTAGGAATACTCAGAGTGAGGCAGAGGAGAGATTGTTATGGCAGAATGAGTTATTTTGCTTCACTTGCTGCCACAGCAGGGGGTTGTGTGTGACTGTGTGTTGAGAGGGAATAGCTGGAGGGGGAGGGGGACCTGGAGAGAGCTAGGTCAGGTATCACCTGGGAGTTATTGTTGGGTTGTGTTTGCTCTAACACTAACAGGACATGCAGGTGCTCTATTTGTCGCAGGAAATTAAACTTGTGTATTCAAGTTTTAAAAGGCTTTTCAAGTTTGTAATTTCCACTGTAAAAAGTCAGACTTCATTTTCCCTTATTTAAAATGTATCAACCCCGACAACAATGTCCATTAATTATAATCCACATAATAATTCACATTTCCTGTTGCTGCAGGATTATTCGCCTGCTGTGAGAAACTGTTAAAGAAAATAAAACTGTTTTTATTGTCACTTACACTCTAGGTGTAGGTGCAGTGAAAATGTGTCGTTTTACACGGTCACCCATAGTTGCATGGTGCCCTTGGAGCAAATTAGGATTAAGTGCCTTGCTCAAGGGCACATTGACAGATTTTTCACCTTGTCGGCTCGGGTATTCGAACTAACAACCTTTCGGTTACTGGCCTATCGCTCTAACCGCTAGGCTACCTGCTGCAGATCTGTACATTACACACCACATCAGTGATTTCAGAACAAACTCTTGCTGAAGACCAATAGAAGCAAATGAAGGTACTGTTAACACCAGAGTTTTTTGGGGGGAAGGGGAGACGGTCTCTCTATTCAAACCATTGTTCAGTTCTTTATGCAAACTATTACAACACAATACGTTTGCCACTCTTCAACACCAGGCTGGAGCAGGGATGTCGTGAGAAAGGAGGGAGACAGAACAGTTTAGACAGCTGCAATGACAGAGAGAAAAACATCCATATTTACAGGAGAGAGAGAGAGAGAGCAGACAAGAGGGATGAGGATGGAGCGATACAGGTACAGTAACATGCATTGACAGAGAGAAAAACATCCATATTTACAGGAGAGAGAGAGAGAGAGCAGACAAGAGGGATGAGGATGGAGCGATACAGGTACAGTAACATGCAAAAAGAAAAAAGCCTAAATTATAAACAGTCACATGGTCCATGCAAGAGCGTGAGTCACCATTCAAACAGGGCCAAGTCAAATCAAATATCAAATCAAATCAAATGTTATTGGCCACATACACATATTTAGCAGATGTTATTGAGGGAATAGCAAAATTCTTGTCGCGATAGAAGTGATAAAATGTACCTTTTTCTCTGCCATCTTTGGTCCATCTATGTTTGAGCAGTGACACAACGATCGTGGCTTGTTTGTAGGGAGTTGGTCTGCACACACACAACGGCGAACATAAGCAGACTCTCACCCATTCAGAGGTGTCAACCGGATCAGTCACCTTCAATGGAGCAGTACCACTCAGACTTAAGGACTCTCTCTCTCTGAAAGCTGGACGTCTCTGCAGTGTGTTCTGTACAGTATTCTATGATAAAAGCACTCCATTGTTTTCCCATCACTATCGCATATAGGAACACCATATGAATATCTAATTCATGAGCACCTAGCATATGCATTCTCATTAGCACAATTTCATTTATCCCCCTATATGTCCATTAGCACTATTTCATTTAACCCCCTATGAGCCTCCTGCAAATCCAGCAGCATCATATAATTAAACCCCCTATGAGCCTCCTGCATATTCAGCAGCACAATATAATTAAACCCCCTATGAGCCTCCTGCATATTCAGCAGCACAATATAATTAAACCCCCTATGAGCCTCCTGCATATTCAGCAGCGCCATATCATTTAACCCCCTATGAGCCTCTGGTATATCCTGCAGCGCCATATCATTTAACCCCCTATGAGCATCTGGTATATCCTGCAGCGCCATATCATTTAACCCCCTATGAGCCTCTGGTATATCCTGCAGCGCCATATCATTTAACCCCCTATGAGCCTCTGGTATATCCTGCAGCGCCATATCATTTAACCCCCTATGAGCCTCTGGTATATCCTGCAGCGCCATATCATTTAACCCCCTATGAGCCTCTGGTATATCCTGCAGCGCCATATCATTTAACCCCCTATGAGCCTCTGGTATATCCAGCAGCGCCATATAATTTAACCCCCTATGAGCCTCTGGTATATCCTGCAGCGCCATATCATTTAACCCCCTATGAGCCTCTGGTATATCCTGCAGCGCCATATCATTTAACCCCCTATGAGCCTCCTGCATATTCAGCAGCACCATATCATTTAACCCCCTATGAGCCTCTGGTATATCCTGCAGCGCCATATAATTTAACCCCCTATGAGCCTCTGGTATATCCTGCAGCGCCATATCATTTAACCCCCTATGAGCCTCCTGCATATTCAGCAGCACCATATCATTTAACCCCCTATGAGCCTCTGGTATATCCTGCAGCGCCATATCATTTAACCCCCTATGAGCCTCTGGTATATCCTGCAGCGCCATATCATTTAACCCCCTATGAGCCTCCTGCATATTCAGCAGCACCATATCATTTAACCCCCTATGAGCCTCTGGTATATCCTGCAGCGCCATATCATTTAACCCCCTATGAGCCTCCTGCATATTCAGCAGCACCATATCATTTAACCCCCTATGAGCCTCCTGCATATTCAGCAGCACCATATCATTTAACCCTCTATGAGCCTCTGGTATATCCAGCTGCACCATATCATTTAACCCCCTATTTCGCCTCTGGTATATCCTGCAGCGCCATATAATTTAACCCCCTATGAGCCTCTGGTATATCCTGCAGCGCCATATCATTTAACCCCCTATGAGCCTCCTGCATATCCTGCAGCACCACATAATTTAACACCCTATGAGCCTCCTGCATATCCTGCAGCACCATATAATTGAACACCCTATGAGCCTCCAAAGTTACCCTGTAAAGTTATCAACGGAGAAGGAACTGAAGAGGGACCGTGTCAACAACACTTGTTGTAGTCGACTAGAGGACAGACGAGGAGGGGACACACCATGTTGACATGTTGAAAACACTGAAGTGAGAAAGAGAAAAGAAAAGCTGTCTCGACCAATAAGACGACAGGGAAGAGGAGGGGGATCCAAGGAGGTGATGCATGAATCACAACTTGACCTGTTTGAGAAAGATACTGTGTGAACAAAGAGAAAGGTTGGACGACCTGAAATGGACAACACAACACAAGCCTGTATATGTGTTCATTAGAACTCCACCCAGATAGGAGATACCAGGTAACATTACATTACACGTCAGCTTACATTTCTTAGATTTTAAGGCAATTTAGATCACCTTATATTTAACATCACCTTATATTTAACAACCTTATACTTAACACCTTATACTTAACATCACCTTATACTTAACACCTTATACTTAACATCACCTTATACTTAACACCTTATACTTAACATCACCTTATACTTAACAACCTTATATTTAACATCACCTTATACTTAACAACCTTATATTTAACATCACCTTATATTTAACAACCTTATACTTAACAACCTTATATTTAACAACCTTATACTTAACAACCTTATATTTAACATCACCTTATACTTAACAACCTTATATTTAACATCACCTTATATTTAACAACACCTTATATTTAACAACACCTTATACTTAACATCACCTTATACTTAACATCACCTTATACTTAACATCACCTTATATTTAACAACCTTATACTTAACATCACCTTATACTTAACAACACCTTATATTTAACAACCTTATACTTGGTATACTGATTAAATAAAGGTGATCTGGCCTACCTGGTTAAATAAAGGTGATCTGGCCTACCTGGTTAAATAAAGGTGATCTGGCCTACCTGGTTAAATAAAGGTGATCTGGCCTACCTGGTTAAATAAAGGTGATCTGGCCTACCTGGTTAAATAAAGGTGATCTGGCCTACCTGGTAAATAAAGGTGATCTGGCCTACCTGGTTAAATAAAGGTGAAATACATATATATTTTTTAACACCTTATATTTCCCATTTGGTCGTCCACAAGGTCCAGAGGTCCACAGTGAACATGTGTTATATTTCCTCGCTGTCAAAATTGGCACAAAAATATTCCTCTATCCATATTTTTCTTAAATGTTTGATACTGCCTGACTGTCTAGCTTTCATTTGGGTGATTATTAGTGAGCTGGACACAATCAAGAATCTGTGTGAATGTAGGTCCATGATCATTCCCACACTTTCCATTTGGTTGTATTCATTTTAAAGTAGTTAGTCTCACCCCGGGATTACAGTACAGGAACACAGTCATGTGACTTAAGTAGGGCACCTAGATTGAGACACTGTAGTCACTTCACACAGAGAACTATAGTTGCGTGCATTAAAGTAAATGTACGCAGGCAGAGCCAGACGATTTCAGCCTCTCCCCCCTCCATAAGGAGATTTACGTAACCCCTAGGATGCATAATGCAGGGCTCACCCTTTCTACATGACCAATACAAGTTCCCCTGGAGTCAAATAAGGTTGTGTCAACTGAAATATGAGCTGGGACAACATGTGTGCATGTTACAGACAGACCCAAACAACAAGCTTAGTTTAATATTTTAGATTACTTGCAATAGAAGGCCTCCGGGTTCCATTGCTGCTATCGATAGCCTTTCAAAAAACTTCACATCTACAAAATCACTTTTACCAAACACTCCAGAGGCCATACATCATATTTATTGTGTCTCAAATCTCTGACCACCTTGTATGAAGTCATAGCTTGATCTTTAAAGAATGACCTAGTGACCTTACACCAGTAAATGTGAATTGCTTGGGGGAAATGCGCGCACACACACACACACACACACACACACACACACACCTCATAAAGCAACACATCCACACCAACCGCAGAAGAGAAACACAGTGACATGTTTTATTTTACATGCTGTATATTCAGTCTTTCTCCATGTCACCATCTGACCTCATTTGTTGTTTTGGTCTTGTCATAGCAGAGCCGCCCATCCAGATAACAGACCTGATGAGCTGTGAAGCCTGCGCCCACATCCAACCCTTTACTCCTGGTTGCTCCTAACTACAGATCTAAGATCAGCTTGCCCTATCCAAATGCTCACCTCAACCATTACTAGGGAACAAACCAGACAGAAAAGATCTGTGGAGAATATGGGTGTTACGATAGAAACCTCCAGAGTTCTAAATAAGCTAGAAAACAGGCTATGAAACATGGAGATATGGATTTATACACATTTATTCAACTTATCAAAAAACACATTTTCAACATGCCTTTGATTGAATGGTGAAATAGCAGAAAGGTGAAATAGCAGGATGGTGAAATAGCAGAAAGGTGAAATAGCAGGATGGTGAAATAGCAGGATGGTGAAATAGCAGGATGGTGAAATAGCAGGATGGTGAAATAGCAGGATGGTGAAATAGCAGGATGGTGAAATAGCAGGATGGTGAAATAGCAGGATGGTGAAATAGCAGAAAGGTGAAATAGCAGGATGGTGAAATAGCAGGATGGTGAAATAGCAGGATGGTGAAATAGCAGGATGGTGAAATAGCAGGATGGTGAAATAGCAGGATGGTGAAATAGCAGGATGGTGAAATAGCAGAAAGGTGTATCTTGTGTTTCATTACAGATATCCCGTTGAAATGATTCCCCCACCTTCTCTCTCTCTCTGAGACAGGCCCAGTCACAACAAGATGACAGAGTTACATAGAGGGGCTTGGATGGAGTGTCGCTGCCTCCTTACTTCAATACAGGTATTGTAAGTCGCTCTAGACAATAGCATTTACTAAAATATCAAATGTCAAAGTGTCCTAGGAAAGGAAGGAAGGAGGCTGCTAGGCCACTTGGACAGTTGAAGGGAAAAGATTGGCGGGTGAAAACAGTTGGCAGGGAAACAGTTGACAATGTGACAGTGGTGTAACAGTCTGCAGAGTAACCATGGGTAATGGGTTGCCATGGCGAAAGAGTCCCAGCAGTTCTAGAAGTCCAGATGTTTGTTGCCAGCTGTGATAATGGTGAGGGGGTTCTAGAAGTCCAGATGTTTGTTGCCCAGCGGTGATAATGGTGAGGGGGTTCTAGAAGTCCAGGTGTTTGTTGCCAGCTGTGATAATGGTGAGGGGGTTCTAGAAGTCCAGATGTTTGTTGCCAGCGGTGATAATGGTGAGGGGGTTCTATAAGTCCAGGTGTTTGTTGCCAGCGGTGATAATGGTGAGGGGGTTCTATAAGTCCAGGTGTTTGTTGCCAGCGGTGATAATGGTGAGGGGGTTCTAGAAGTCCAGGTCTTTGTTGCCAGCGGTGATAATGGTGAGGGGGTTCTAGAAGTCCAGGTGTTGGTTGCCAGCGGTGATAATGGTGAGGGGGTTCTGGAAATCCAGATGTTGGTTGCCAGCGGTGATAATGGTGAGGGGGGTTCTAGAAGTCCAGGTGTTGGTTGCCAGCGGTGATAATGGTGAGGGGGTTCTGGAAATCCAGATGTTGGTTGCCAGCGGTGATAATGGTGAGGGGGGTTCTAGAAGTCCAGATGTTTGTTGCCAGCGGTGATAATGGTGAGGGGGTTCTGGAAATCCAGATGTTGGTTGCCAGCGGTGATAATGGTGAGGGGGTTCTAGAAGTCCAGACGTTTGCTGCCAGCGGTGATAATGGTGAGGGGGTTCTAGAAGTCCAGATGTTTGCTGCCAGCGGTGATAATGGTGAGGGGGTTCTGGAAATCCAGATGTTGGTTGCCAGCGGTGATAATGGTGAGGGGGGTTCTAGAAGTCCAGATGTTTGTTGCCAGCGGTGATAATGGTGAGGGGGTTCTGGAAATCCAGATGTTGGTTGCCAGCGGTGATAATGGTGAGGGGGTTCTAGAAGTCCAGATGTTTGCTGCCAGCGGTGATAATGGTGAGGGGGTTCTAGAAGTCCAGATGTTTGCTGCCAGCGGTGATAATGGTGAGGGGGTTCTAGAAGTCCAGATGTTTGCTGCCAGCGGTGATAATGGTGAGGGGGGTTCTAGAAGTCCAGATGTTTGTTGCCAGCGGTGATAATGGTGAGGGGGTTCTGGAAATCCAGATGTTGTTTGCCAGCGGTGATAATGGTGAGTGGGGTTCTAGAAGTCCAGATGTTTGCTGCCAGCGGTGATAATGGTGAGAGGGTTCTAGAAGTCCAGATGTTTGCTGCCAGCGGTGATAATGGTGAGGGGGTTCTAGAAGTCCAGATGTTTGCTGCCAGCGGTGATAATGGTGAGGGGGTTCTAGAAGTCCAGATGTTTGCTGCCAGCGGTGATAATGGTGAGGGGGTTCTAGAAGTCCAGATGTTTGTTGCCAGCGGCGATGATGGTGAGTGGGGTTCTAGAAGTCCAGATGTCTGTTGCCAGTGGAGCCGGAGCCACAGCCTGAGGAGCCCACCATGGCTGTCCCTGTCAGCTCTCCCCGGCTCACACGACTCACTGTCTCTGACAGGTCTGGAGGCAGATGTAGTCTCTGAAAACAGAGAGAGAGAGAGAGAGGAGGGGGGAGAGAAAGAGAAAAGGGGAGAGAGAGAGAGAGAGGAGTGGGGAGAGAGAGAGAGGAGTGGGGAGAGAAAGAGGCAAGGGGAGAGAGAGAGAGAGAGAGAGGGGAGGGGGGAGAGAAAGAGGAAAGGGGGGGGGAGAGAAAGAGAGCGCAAAAAAGTGAGAGGGGAGATGGAGGGGGAAAAAAGAGGGAGAGACATTATTTACTTTGTTGACAGAAACACATCAACATAAACAGTGGCACTCTCCACTCCAGTGATGTTGTGGTCACAGAGAGCCCATGTTGGGTGTAAATCAGAGCTCTCTAACGCTGTTCCTGGAGAGCTACCGTCCTGCAGGTTGTTTCTACAAACCTAATCTAGCACACCTGATTCTAATAACTAGCTGGTTGGAGAGAAAAGCTCCAGGAGGGTATCTCTCCAGGAACAGGGTTGAGAGCTCTGGTGTAAGTGGTTTCAGCTGCTTTAGGACTCCCTTCTGCTCAGCACGGCCAGTGTGGAGGAAACCTGCTAGCGTGTCGCTAAATACCTCAGAGAGATTTAGCTCTGTGACAGCTCAGAGGGGACACGGTGTGTGTGTGTGCTTTGTCAAGGTGTGCATAGAGTAATGTGTATGCGTGAGATTGTACGAGTTTGAGAATTTGTGTGGAGAGTGTGTGTGTGTGTGAGTGTGTAACACACTTGACTAGGGCTAATACCGGAGTCATTAGAATCAAGCTCTTTAGCAGCAAGAGTAACTTGTTCCCCAGTAGGACTAATCTCTGGAGCTGCTCTGTGCCAACATAACAACACAAAGACACTAGGCTACTGACGTAAAGCCTCAACGCTAACACGCTAACAACTCAACAGGCTAAGAGGGGCTGCCCTGGTCCTCTCGGAGGGTCATAACAACACAAAGACGCGAGGCTAATGTGGCCTACTGACGTAAAGCCTCAACGCTAACACGCTAACAACTCAACAGGCTAAGAGGGGCTGCCCTGGTCCTCCCGAGGGGTCATAAGAGTGGCCGTTAACGGCACTTCAGGAGGCGATGAGTTGGCCCAGTGGAGGCGATGAGTCGGCCCAGTGTGTGTATGTGGGGTGGAGTGTTTACGGACAGAGGCTGCTTCTGAGTATCTCTGGGCTGTAAGCGAGGATCTCTCTAAATTAAGATTGTGTGTGTGTGTTATCAGAGTTGATGTGTATTGGGGAAATGAGTGTGTGTACTGTATGGTGAGGAAATGTGTGGGATGGCAATGTTCTGCTCTGCCTAGTAGAACCTAAACCCCTATAATTTACCTCAGGTGGAATCTACTAGACATCCGAAACCCAGTGGTCCACACCTCCACCCACCTCTCTTAACCCCCTGTGCCTACCCGATCCTCACCCCCTCCAGCCACGCAGCTTAAGGAGAGCCCCTCTCCTCCCAGATATCCTCATATGTCCTCTAATGACTATGTGTTTGGGTACAGGGATAACAGCATCCCTACATGAAGAGATGACGTCCCACTCCACAAAGCCTCTGGGGGTGGACCTGCACATTCCACTTGGCTACAGCATTATCAGGGCTTCTAGATTGGGGCTTTACAGTCGATCTGATATGGCTCATTTTAATAGAACTTCTAACAAGCTGGTACCATTCCCGTTGCATTCAACTAAGTTTGTACGGAAATGTTTTATTTCCTTTCTAAATGTCTATTGTAAAGGGTATTGAGATCTCCCAAATGCAGTTTTGAATTAAATTGGATTTAAAGGGATTCTCAAGCCCCTCCAGCAGCTCCTAGGTCAGCAGTCAGTCTGTCACATGGACAACTGAACCTCTCCTGTCCAGTGAACAGGTCTCCCCTGTGTTGTCAGGGTGAAGTATGTCAGACCATAAAGATACACCATACCAATGACCTACGTGTCTGACAGGCAGCAGCAGGAAACAGGAGGAATCAGAGCCCAGAGGTGATCTATGGGCAGGTAAAGCCTGGTTGAGCCTGGAGAATGTAGATGAGGAGCAAGAGGTTCATCTGGAGATGCTAAAGTCTAGAGAGGATGTTGTTAAGACCATGCTTAACCTAAGGTGACAGAGGGTAAGGACAGACGATGCCTACCGGTAGTGTCTACAGGAATGGTGAGAGAGGGTAAGGACAGACGATGCCTACCGGTAGTGTCTACAGGAATGGTGAGAGAGGGTAAGGACAGACAATGCCTACCGGTAGTGTCTACAGGAATGGTGAGAGAGGGTAAGGACAGACGATGCCTACCGGTAGTGCCTACAGGAATGGTGAGAGAGGGTAAGGACAGACGATGCCTACCGGTAGTGTCTACAAGAATGATGAGAGAGGGTAAGGACAGACGATGCCTACCGGTAGTGCCTACAGGAATGGTGAGAGAGGGTAAGGACAGACGATGCCTACCGGTAGTGTCTACAGGAATGGTGAGAGAAGGTAAGGACAGACGGTAGTGCCTACAGGAATGGTGAGAGAGGGTAAGGACAGACAATGCCTACCGGTAGTGTCTACAGGAATGGTGAGAGAGGGTAAGGACAGACAATGCCTACCGGTAGTGTCTACAGGAATGGTGAGAGAGGGTAAGGACAGACGATGCCTACCGGTAGTGCCTACAGGAATGGTGAGAGAGGGTAAGGACAGCCGATGCCTACCGGTAGTGTCTACAGGAATGGTGAGAGAGGGTAAGGACAGACAATGCCTACAAGTAGTGTCTACAGGAATGGTGAGAGAGGGTAAGGACAGACGATGCCTACCGGTAATGTCTATAGGAATGGTGAGAGAGGGTAAGGACAGACGATGCCTACCGGTAGTGTCTACAGGAATGGTGAGAGAAGGTAAGGACAGACGGTAGTGCCTTCAGGAATGGTGAGAGAGGGTAAGGACAGAAGATGCCTACTGGTAGTGTCTACAGGAATGGTGAGAGAGGGTAAGGACAGATGATGCCTACTGGTAATGTCTACAGGAATGGTGAGAGAGGGTAAGGACAGACGATGCCTACCGGAGGTGCCTACAGGAATGGTGAGAGAGGGTAAGGACAGACGATGCCTACCGGTAGTGTCTACAGGAATGGTGAGAGAGGGTAAGGACAGACGATGCCTACCGGAGGTGCCTACAGGAATGGTGAGAGAGGGTAAGGACAGACGATGCCTACCGGTAGTGTCTACAGGAATGGTGAGAGAGGGTACGGACAGACGATGCCTACCGGTAGTGTCTACAGGAATGGTGAGAGAGGGTAAGGACAGACGATGCCTACCGGAGGTGCCTACAGGAATGGTGAGAGAGGGTAAGGACAGACGATGCCTACCGGTAATGTCTATAGGAATGGTGAGAGAGGGTAAGGACAGACGATGCCTACCGGTAGTGTCTACAAGAATGGTGAGAGAGGGTAAGGACAGACGGTAGTGCCTACAGGAATGGTGAGAGGGGGTAAGGACAGACGATGCCTACCGGTAGTGTCTACAGGAATGGTGAGAGAGGGTAATGACAGACGATGCCTACCGGTAGTGTCTACAGGAATGGTGAGAGAGGGTAAGGACAGACGATGCTTACCGGTAGTGTCTACAGGAATGGTGAGAGAGGGTACGGACAGACGATGCCTACCGGTAGTGTCTACAGGAATGGTGAGAGAGGGTAAGGACAGACGATGCTTACCGGTAGTGTCTACAGGAATGGTGAGAGAGGGTAATGACAGACGATGCCTACCGGTAGTGTCTACAGGAATGGTGAGAGAGGGTAAGGACAGACGATGCCTACCGGTAGTGTCTACAGGAATGGTGAGAGAGGGTAAGGACAGACGATGCCTACTGGTAGTGTCTACAGGAATGGTGAGAGAGGGTAAGGACAGACGGTAGTGCCTACAGGAATGGTGAGAGGGGGTAAGGACAGACGATGCCTACCGGTAGTGTCTACAGGAATGGTGAGAGAGGGTAATGACAGACGATGCCTACCGGTAGTGTCTACAGGAATGGTGAGAGAGGGTAAGGACAGACGATGCTTACCGGTAGTGTCTACAGGAATGGTGAGAGAGGGTACGGACAGACGATGCCTACCGGTAGTGTCTACAGGAATGGTGAGAGAGGGTAAGGACAGACGATGCCTACCGGTAGTGTCTACAGGAATGGTGAGAGAGGGTAAGGACAGACGATGCCTACCGGCAGTGCCTACAGGAATGGTGAGAGAGGGTAAGGACAGACGATGCCTACTGGTAGTGTCTACAGGAATGGGTGCAGGTCATAACCCCTGGTGATTCAGGTCATTTGATACAGACTAGATGAAGTTAGCTGGATTTGACTAAGCATCACAGCACAACCATGATAGATGACAGGTTGTCAAAAACATCAGTGATGACCTGTCTTTTCTTTTCAGTGGGAAATAAAAAGCACATTCCTACAATACACCCACATCATGCTACAGGGCTTCCACATGCCCCCTCCACCCCTGCCAAAACTTTGCCTGTGTGACCTTTGGTGTCTCCAGCTCAGTGGAGTGTGATTGAAAAAGACAAACAATGCATTGATCAGGCCAGGAGTCAGCCCTGCTAAGTGCACAGCAGCGGAAACTGTGTCGAGAGACAATCAATGACATATACATCGTTCCTCAGTGGGTGAGGACAGAAAACACATCACACCGTTGTCTGGCTGTCAGACACCTACAGACCTCGCTACCTGCCTGGTGTGTGTGTGTGTACTGTGTGTGTGTGTTTGGCTCAGGGATCGCAGACCCCCACTGAGCATGTGCGAAGAGGAAGGTCAAACCAATCCAGAAGAGCTGCTCAGCTCCCCGAACGTTTGAGTTCAGGGGCAGACCAGAGCAATCGATGGCGACAAGAAAGGGAGAGGCAGAGTACCAACAGCCCTCCCTGGGGCCTCTGTGACAGCAGGTCTGAGAAGACATCTCAGACTATCAGAGAGGTGACAAACCTTCCTTGATCAAAAGTTGAAGTGACCCTAAATCCATGCATTCACATGGCAGTGACAAAGACATTGCTGATACCCATTGGTATGTATTATATACAGTATTGGTATAGATTGACAGTGGAATTGCACAGTGTTTCATATAATTCACAGCTGTGATATAACTTCCCATTAAGAGAAGTCTATGTGGTGATATGTTGGCCATTGGATGAGTGTCCCACACAGACAGACAGAGACAGAGACAGACAGACAGACTCTCTCTGAGCCAGTTTATGACTGCCACACTCCATGATGATCCAGAAAGCCCTCTCAGACATAGGGCATGTGTGAGGTTGTGTGTGAAGTATTTTCCTGTTGCCTGGCAACCCTCAGGGGGTGGAGAAAGAGAATGGAACAGAGGGAGGGGGTGGGAGTGGACAGAGGGAAATAAGACCATTGGCTGAGTTGGGGAACGGGGGACTCTGTGTGTGTGTGTGTGTGTGTGTGTATGTGTGTGTGTGTGTTAGATAGAGAATGTGTGTATGTGTGCTAGCTGGTGTATGTATGCGAGTGTGTTAGCTAGGGTATGTGTGTATAGTGTGTGTGTGAATATAGTGCATGTGTGTGTGACGTGGGTGTCCACTCCCCCGTGGCACGCAAGGGTAAAGGTCCGTGGCTCGGTGCTGCTCCACAGCCACAGGGGCTGGCTGGGCTGGGGTCGACACTGCCAATGGGGCGAGGGGTGCGACAAAGCCCCAAACGAGCGCTAAGCACTTCAAATGAGCCCTCGGGGTCAGGCCCAGAGACTGGCTTTGCCTAAGAGGGTTACTAATATCCCCCCACAATGGACAAACCCCCACAGCTTATTTACGCCCCTCCTTACACCCTGCCTCACCTCAAGCCTCAGCTACTGATGGGAGATAGCGTTCGACAGTGGGCACAGCTGGTCACTTCAGATAACAAATGGCGGGTAGAAGAGAATCTCATAGCAAAGCATCTTAGAGTAGGAGTGCTGATCTAGGATCAGTTTAGCTTCCTTTAGATTATAATGAGACTATATGGATCCTAGATCAGTACTCCTACTCTAAGATGCTTTGTGAATGTGGGCCCAGGGATTGCGTGTGAAAAGAAGCTGGGCTAGCATTGAAAGCAGGGGGAAGAAAAGTTCTCCAACAGAAGGTCTTGTTTGGGTTCTAAGTGTGTTTATACCACTTTATGTGAGCACATTTCCATGATCCATATAGATCTGATTTGCCCCAAACAGAGCTTAGAGGGAACCAACCCGCTCTCACAAAGCAGCCCTCTATCAAAGACATTCCACGTGCGGAAACTCGCTGCCAATGACTGTGGTACAAAGTAATCATTTAACAAGTCATTTAGTCCACATTCATTTTAGTCACACTTCTAAAAGGGTCCTGTATTTTTTATGTATTTCACCTTTATTTAACCAGGTGGGCCAGATCACCTTTATTTAACCAGGTAGACTAGATCACCTTTATTTAACCAGGTGGGCCAGATCACCTTTATTTAACCAGGTGGGCCAGATCACCTTTATTTAACCAGGTAGGCCAGATCACCTTTATTTAACCAGGTAGGCCAGATCACCTTTAACCAGTTAGGCCAGATCACCTTTATTTAACCAGGTAGACCAGTTGAGAACAAGTTCTCATTTACAACTGCAACCTGGCCAAGATAAAGCAAAGCAGTGCGACACAAAAACAACAACACAGATTTACACATGGAATAAGCAAATGTACAGTGTGTGTGTGTGTGTCACTGTACTGCTTACAAGTCTGGGAAACCCAACACTTAGTTGGAACACATGACGATTGGTAGATCGGTTAATCTGATTGGAGCAGCTTGACCAATGTAGGAACGTGCTCAGGGAAATGACATATTTACCATAAACACCTACTTAAGAGAACACACAACTTAAGGGACTTAGAATGTTTGGTTTGTACTTCCAAGAACATATTAGCACCGTTCGTGTCACTTGCAACTTGCAAAAAGCACTAGGAAACATGCTGATCCTGTTCCTAAATCAGCCATTGAAATGATTACTAATGTGAAAATGCAATCAACAGCCTTAAAACTAACCAGTTCATCAATTGAAGTCAGAAAAGTTGGAGTTAGGAACTAAGATTAAACCGTAAACACACAATATTATTCTCAATAACATAAACAAACCAAACACATTCCAACAACTCTAGACTATTTGTGGTGTTCGTGGGGTAATTCCACATTCAAGATGGAGGTGATGGACATCAGCCTTCAGTATGTGTAGCTTTGTTCAGTATTCATGAAAAACCACACTGGTCATATCATATATCCAAAACCAATTCCCTTCTCCTTGTCAACATTGGGATGCAGTGCAGCCAGTGTAAAAATATTGGCTGTCCATGACACCAGTCCAATATCCCTCCCATTCCACAACCCAATCTGTCCTTTAGGTCAAGGGTCAAAACCGAAAGAGAAAGTCTGCCAGCTGAAAACGTGTAGAAATGTCCCAGTCAGTCACCAGACTTGTTCATTCAGCCTACACCACCAAATCACCTCCCAAAACCTTAATCCCCCACTGCTATCGAGTTACACTACCTTGTGTGGGAAAGCATTTGTCAAAGTTAGAGGAACTAGTATTAACTCAGACTAACTCAAACCCCAAATAAATCAGGTGTCGTTCTTTTCTATTTGAGGGACAAACTGCCATCACATTGCAATGGCAATTTCAGAGAATACTTCCGCTGGCCAGACAGAAAATGCAGAAGTAGCTTTAAAATAAAATCCCATTACGTTGGTAATTCTAGCCCACCTTGGATATAACAAAAGCTGACGAGAAGCTCTGCCTTCCTCTTCTTTTGTGCTGGGAGAGAGAGTAACACGATCTCCGGCCGGTCGTGACCTCACAATAACCCTACGACTGAGGACCATTTACCTCACTGTGGCTTGGCTCAGAAACCACCTGCGTTTGGGAATTCTAAGATGAATAGAATGTGTCAATAAAAAAACATTTGTTGTTGTTTTATTTCTGTTGTAAAATGCTCCGTTCAGCAACGGAGGTGGACATGACAGTGACTAGCTATGAGCTATTGGTATATTTTAGGAGGTGGACATGACAGTGACTAGCTATGAGCTATTGGTATATTTTAGGAGGTGGACATGACAGTGACTAGGTAACTATGAGCTATTGGTATATTTTAGGAGGTGGACATGACAGTGACTAACTATGAGCTATTGGTATATTTTAGGAGGTGGACATGACAGTGACTAGCTATGAGCTATTGGTATATTTTAGGAGGTGGACATGACAGTGACTAACTATGAGCTATTGGTATATTTTAGGAGGTGGACATGACAGTGACTAGGTAACTATGAGCTATTGGTATATTTTAGGAGGTGGACATGACAGTGACTAGGTAACTATGAGCTATTGGTATATTTTAGGAGGTGGACATGACAGTGACTAGGTAACTATGAGCTATTGGTATATTTTAGGAGGTGGACATGACAGTGACTAGCTAACTATGAGCTATTGGTATATTTTAGGAGGTGGACATGACAGTGACTAGGTAACTATGAGCTATTGGTATATTTTAGGAGGTGGACATGACAGTGACTAGCTATGAGCTATTGGTATATTTTAGGAGGTGGACATGACAGTGACTAGGTAACTATGAGCTATTGGTATATTTTAGGAGGTGGACATGACAGTGACTAGCTATGAGCTATTGGTATATTTTAGGAGGTGGACATGACAGTGACTAGCTAACTATGAGCTATTGGTATATTTTAGGAGGTGGACATGACAGTGACTAACTATGAGCTATTGGTATATTTTAGGAGGTGGACATGACAGTGACTAGGTAACTATGAGCTATTGGTATATTTTAGGAGGTGGACATGACAGTGACTAACTATGAGCTATTGGTATATTTTAGGAGGTGGACATGACAGTGACTAACTATGAGCTATTGGTATATTTTAGGAGGTGGACATGACAGTGACTAGGTAACTATGAGCTATTGGTATATTTTAGGAGGTGGACATGACAGTGACTAACTATGAGCTATTGGTATATTTTAGGAGGTGGACATGACAGTGACTAGGTAACTATGAGCTATTGGTATATTTTAGGAGGTGGACATGACAGTGACTAGGTAACTATGAGCTATTGGTATATTTTAGGAGGTGGACATGACAGTGACTAACTATGAGCTATTGGTATATTTTAGGAGGTGGACATGACAGTGACTAACTATGAGCTATTGGTATATTTTAGGAGGTGGACATGACAGTGACTAGCTAACTATGAGCTATTGGTATATTTTGGGAGGTGGAGACAGAGAAAGAAACAGAGGGGACAATTAGGATGGATCTCATGTTTCAGTCATGAGAAGATGCCACACCCTTTCTCTAACTGAACTGAATGTCATCTATTATCTGCGTCACCAGCCTGTCTGAGTGACCCAAGATATCCCTGGAGACAGTCACAGACAGACGGACACAGCAATGTTGTCGTAAACATCACATTATACTTACAGAGAGAAACAAACTAAAAAGGTCCATTATGTTACTCGTAGCACCTTTAAAAGTAGACAAGACTTGGATCTGAGCTGGGTCTTTGTCAGGTCCAACAGACAGAGACACAGACGGGGAGACAGACGGAGACGCAGCAACAGACAGAGACACGGACGGAGACGCAGCAACAGACAGAGACACAGACGGAGACACAGCAACAGACAGAGACACGGACGGAGACGCAGCAACAGACAGAGACACAGACGGAGACACAGCAACAGACAGACACAGACGGAGACACAGCAACAGACAGAGACACAGACGGAGACACAGCAACAGACAGAGACACAGATGGAGACACAGCAACAGACAGAGACACAGACGGGGAGACAGACGGAGACGCAGCAACAGACAGAGACACAGACGGAGACACATACGGAGACACAGCAACAGACAGAGACACAGACGGAGACACAGCAACAGACAGAGACACAGACGGAGACACAGCAACAGACAGAGACACAGACGGAGACGCAGCAACAGACAGAGACACAGACAGAGACGCAGCAACAGACAGAGACACAGACAGAGACGCAGCAACAGACAGAGACACAGACGGAGACACAGCAACAGACAGAGACACAGACGGAGACACAGCAACAGACAGAGACACAGACGGAGACGCAGGAGCCACGCCTCTTCTGCTCAGTGGCTAATGCTTCAGACAGACAAGGCAGGAGGATGAGCAAGGAATATTCTGGGGGTAATTATAGTCACAAAATTGGAATGAAAGGGATGGGACTAATTCTGAACAAACTATTCCATTGAATTCAACTTGTTAAAACAGGAAACTGATGAGATGCAATTATTTCTGGAGGGTTTTTAATTTCAAATGGAATGTTTGTGTTTCTCTTGAGTAGACCTCACTCACGCTCCATGCCTCTGAAATGGAAGATGAAAAAGTTGCATCGGTTGCAAATTTAGACACATTTGTCCTAAACGGTGATCATGTTCCTGAAATAAGATTCATTAAACATCACAGTTGTGTCTAAAATCTGCCTGAAGCAGCATAAAAGGAGGTAACTACTAGTGCAAGAGGGCAGACGAAGCACAACAGAAGACAATAACATCATCATCACCATCTCCCCCGACACCATGGATGGACAACTGGCTGCCCGCGGCCCCCTTTTGAAGGCCCTCAAATCAATCTCAGTTTGGGTCTCAACTTACTTGCCAGTGACAGTAGTAGAATACACAAGCTGTAATTCAGAAAGGTGTTTATACATCAGCAGACTGAAAAGTCAGTCAGTTAGCAATCTAAAAATGTTACCTGACATGGGCTAAGTTAGTTTAGCGGCCACTGATCTAAACGTGTTATCATGGTCGAATTACCGGCCGGGGGGCCCCCATTGATTTTCTTAGTCTCACACAGATATATTAAAAATTGCAAACATTTCTCTCCCCCCTATGGCAAAATGAGAATAATTGCATGAAATTCTATGTATGTGAGTAAGCAAACCCGCAAGCAACTGCAGCCCCCCATGATGAGTTCAGATGTTTTGTGGCCCCCACCCCCATCCAAGTTACCCATCCCTGCCCTACACTATCTTCTGGGTTCCTCTGGCCAGCCCCGGCAGTAGCCTTGAGGTAGCTAGCTCAGTCAGTAGCTTTAAGGGGGAGCGCAGGGTCGGGTCATTTTTAGCTGCTTTCATTTTCATTCCGTTTCTTTTTAGAGGGCAGTGCTAGCTTTGACCTTGGGCAATATAGTGTTAGGGAGCAATGGGTGAGAGTATGATGACCCCAGTGGGGGAAGAGGAGGGGGTGACGTTGGCGTTATGGATTGGGGCACAGTCAGCGGGTGGCCAGGCAGACATTGGACCCTGGGGTGACATGGAGCCCAGGGACGGGGCAAGACGGGGTGGAAGGGGGTAGAGGGCGCGGGGTACAAACACGTTTAAGTGTTGCCTTCACTTCCAATAGGCCCATAGCAGATTACATGGCTGCATAGGTTATGACAGCATATCTGGGAGACCTCTAGCCCCAAATACACATTTTAACCCTCAAACCATGACTTTGATACCATAGTACTGTATAACAATGAAAAGTAACACACACATCTGGTATGCACATATTTCCCTCTGTAGTCTAGGAATGTCAGACACTGAAATCAGTACTAAGGTTTAAAATGGCTCTGTATAAAAGGATAAAGGGAGGACTGAAAAAGCTTGGACATCCTCGTCTATCCTTCACATCAGGTCAGTCAGCAAGCCTGTGGATATCTTCATCTCAACACCACTGTTGGACCATAAACACTGTTATCCAGTTTCTCTCTTATCAGTTACAGTCTTTTGGCCCTGTAGGTGAATTCACATGGATCATGCTAACATTCCATAGAACTCAATCTCCCACAATGCATCATCTCAGGTTGTGGGTTCAGGAAGCCTCTGCCCTCTGATTCTCTCTCACAGCATCAGTTACCACAAATGAAATACAGGGCAGATTTACTAGGGCTGTTTTATCATGTCTTATTAATACTTTTCAGTGCACACACACAAACTGACCTCAGATGTGACAGAGTGATATTTACAATGTGAATTCACTGAGCTGACTCAGGCAACTTGGCCTTCCTAAAAAAACAACATAATTCCTCTCCTCTCCTCTCCTCTCCTCTCCTCTCCTCTCCTCTCCTCGGTGGTTCACAAACAGTTTACAAGCATTACGTTTGACAGTAAAAGATGGTAGTGACTTTACTGTGTCAGATGGGGTAAGACGTTGACACCTCAGAAGGGGAGAGGATGGCTCTCAGAAAAACACTTATGTGGCGCTGACTAAGGACTGGGAAGAGGAGAGAGAATGAGGGAAGGGGGAAAGAGAAGGGGAGAGGAGGAGAGAACGAGGGAAGAGAAGGGGAGAGGAGGAGAGAGGGGGAGAATGAGGGAAGAGAAGGGGAGAGGAGGAGAGAAGAAGAGAACGAGGGAAGAGAAGGGGAGAGAACGAGGGAAGAGAAGGGGAGAGGAGGGGAGAGAACGAGGGAAGAGAAGGGGAGAGAACGAGGGAAGAGAAGGGGAGAGAACGAGGGAAGAGAAGGGGAGAGGAGAGAGGGAGAGAACGAGGGAAGGGGAGAGAACGAGGGAAGAGAAGGGGAGAGGAGAGAGGGAGAGAACGAGGGAAGAGAAGGGGAGAGGAGGAGAGAGGGAGAGAACGAGGGAAGAGAAGGGGAGAGAAGGGGAGAGGAGAGAGGGAGAGAACGAGGGAAGAGAAGAGGAGAGGAGGAGAGAGGGAGAGAACGAGGGAAGAGAAGGGGAGAGACCGAGGGAAGAGAAGGGGAGAGGAGGAGGAAGAGAACGAGGGAAGAGAAGGGGAGAGGAGGAGAGAGGGAGAGAACGAGGGAAGAGAAGGAGAGATGGAGAGAAAGGGGGAAAAGAAGGGGAGAGAACGAGGGAAGAGAAGGAGAGAGGGAGAGAACGAGGGAAGAGAAGGGGAGAGAACGAGGGAAGAGAAGGGGAGAGAATGAGGGAAGAGAAGGGGAGAGAACGAGGGAAGAGAAGGGGAGAGCAGGAAAGGATGAGAGGGGAGATGAGGAAAGGATGAGAGGGGAGATGAGGAAAGGATGAGAGGGGAGATGAGGAAAGGATGAGAGGGGAGATGAGGAAAGGATGAGAAAGGGAGCAGAGGTGCAGAAAGATGAGTGTGAAGAAAGGCTAGTTTTCCACAGTAAGTGTGTTCCCTACCCCCTTCCCTCATTGACTCCAAATTGATTTGCATCCATAGAGCTGATATGGCATCCAATGAGACGATATTTCATCCATCAAGATGATATTTCATCCATCAAGACGATATTTCATCCATAAAGATGATATTTCATCCATCGAGACGATATTTCATCCATCGAGACGACATTTCATCCATCGAGATGACATTTCATCCATCGAGACGACATTTCATCCATCAAGATGACATTTCATCCATCAAGATGACATTTCATCCATAAAGATGATATTTAATCCATAGAGACGATATTTCAACCATAGAGACAATATTTCGTCCATCGAGACGATATTTCATCCATAGAGACGATATTTCATCCATAGAGACGATATTTCATCCATAGAGATGATATTTCATCCATAGAGACGATATTTCATCCATAGAGACGATATTTCATCCATAGGGTAACCGCTGTCAGAGAGCATCCCAAGGCATTGAGTGCTCTCTGTTTGTGTGTGTGTGTGTGTGTGTGTGTGTGTGTGTGTGTGTGTGTGTAAGTAGCAGTCCACACTCCTGTCCTTTATCCATGCTCAGAAGCGTGATCACCAGCCTAATGAGGCAGCAGCTAGTTCAGCTGTCTAGACAACAGCAGAGGAGGAGAGGAACAGAGGAGGAGGGGATGAGGAGGTGAGAGGAGGTAAAGATGAAGGGATGGGGTAGAAGGCTGAGGAGAATGAGTGGGAAAGGGGGAAGAGGGGAAGTGGAGGACAAGAGGGGGGAAGATGGCAGAGGCGGGAGAGAGAGGTTGTTCTAAGAGGGATGAGGAATAGAAGGAATGTTCCGGTCCGGAGGAACAGAAGTAGTGGAGAACAGCAGACAGCTCCTTTCTGTAGAAGACATGTGGAGGAGCAGGAGATCAGGATATAAAGGGTTTGAGTGTGTGTGTGTGTGTGTGTTACCGTCTGTCTGTTTATGGGATGAATGTCCAAGACCAAGTGTGTGGTTAGTGTGTGTGTGGTCAGTGTGTGTGTGGTCAGTGTGTGTGTGGTCAGTGTGTATGTGGTCAGTGTGTATGTGCGTGTCTATGTGATTGACTGTGGCGTGAATAAAAATGGCTGGGTGCAATCTATCACCAGTTGATAGTCCCCATAAAAAAGGAGCCCCTTTTGGCTGAGAGGACAGCCCTTGTGGGGACAAAGACCAGCATACTGGGGACTTCATAGGACTGGCTGAAAAGGTGTTGCCCAGAGCAACCCCATTCACAGCAACAGGCATGCAGGCCACGGTCAGTCATTGGTGCTGACTTGGACCAGGCGGCCCACAGAGACACAATGACCAGGGTGGTATTTAGACCAGCCGGCCCACAGAGACACATTGACCAGGGTGGTATTTAGACCAGCCGGCCCACAGAGACACATTGACCAGGGTGGTATTTAGACCAGCCGGCCCACAGAGACACATTGACCAGGGTGGTATTTAGACCAGCTGGCCCACAGAGACACATTGACCAGGGTGGTATTCAGACCAGTAGGCCCACAGAGACACATTGACCAGGGTGGTATTTAGACCAGCCGGCCCACAGAGACACATTGACCAGGGTGGTATTTAGACCAGCCGGCCCACAGAGACACATTGACATTCAGGATATCAGGCTGGCAGTGTGAACTCTGGCTCTGAAGAAAGACATACAGGCTATCAGGCTGGCAGTGTGAACTCTGGCTCTGAAGAAAGACATTCAGGCTATCAGGCTGGCAGTGTGAACTCTGGCTCTGAAGAAAGACATTCAGGCTATCAGGCTGGCAGTGTGAACTCTGGCTCTGAAGAAAGACATTCAGGCTATCAGGCTGGCAGTGTGAACTCTGGCTCTGTATTGTACCCACATCAATCTGGCTCAGTTAGGAGAACCTGGTCCTCTGTAGCTCAGTTAGTAGAACCTGGTCCTCTGTAGCTCAGTTAGTAGAACCTGGTCCTCTGTAGCTCAGTTAGTAGAACCTGGTCCTCTGTAGCTCAGTTAGTAGAACCTGGTCCTCTGTAGCTCAGTTAGTAGAACCTGGTCCTCTGTAGCTCAGTTAGTAGAGCACAGTCCTCTGTAGCTCAGTTAGTAGAGCACAGTCCTCTGTAGCTCAGTTAGTAGAACCTGGTGCTCTGTAGCTCAGTTAGTAGAGCACGGTGCTCTGTAGCTCAGTTAGTAGAGCACGGTGCTCTGTAGCTCAGTTAGTAGAACACGGTCCTCTGTAGCTCAGTCAGTAGAACACGGTCCTCTGTAGCTCAGTAGCTCAGCTGGTAGTGCATGACTCTTGCAATGCCAGGACAGTCTGTTCGATTCCTGGGACCAGCCATAAGTACAAAATGTATGCCCACCTGACTAAGTGTCTTTGGATAAAATGGTCTGCTAAATGGGATATGTTGTATTAGAAACACAGATCATCTGTGTCTTTCTTAGAAGATTCAATCTTTTGATTTGACATGAAAGAATTGAACATGACAATTACTGATGTATCTTAAACTATGCAGCTACAGTACCCAACGCTATGACCCAACAAATAAAGTGATGATACATGTAATGGGATGATGCATTCATGTGTAGTTAGTTACAGTAATCCAGCCTGTGTACTACTGCTAATACTGCTACAGTACTACTCAGTCGGTTCGCATATGGCCAAAACACATTACACACAACGGTTGATAGGGGAAACCCTGTTACCATAAAAGAGAGACAGACATCACATGTGGGACCTTCCATAGCACAGAGTGCCTGGAGTATGACTCCACCCTACTCCTCTGGGTAGTGACACTGAAAGGGGAGGTCATGTCTTTTACAGTTACAGTGAGCTGTGGGAGAGAGGAGAGCTATGAGAAGAGAGCTCTTAGTCTCGTAGTAGAGTTCCACTGGGATGACTGGGAGCTGGGGTTGCTGTGCTCTACTAACCCACTAAGCCCTGATCACACTCAGCTAGGGCGACGGCATCAAGTCCATTTACCATCACTACTGTCAGTGATATCAACACACTTCCACACAGGATGGAGTTACAGGGTGTAAACTAACGCAGGACGGAGTTACAGGGTGTAAACTAACGTAGGACGGCGTTACAGGGTGTAAAGTAAGGCAGGGCGGAGTTACAGGGTGTAAAGTAATGCAGGGAGGAGTTACAGGGTGTAAACTAACGCAGGATGGAGTTACAGGGTGTAAACTAAGGCAGGGCGGAGTTACAGGGTGTAAACTAAGGCAGGATGGAGTTACAGGGTGTAAACTAAGGCAGGACGGAGTTACAGGGTGTAAACTAAGGCAGGGCGGAGTTACAGGGTGTAAACTAACGCAGGGCGGAGTTACAGGGTGTAAACAAATGCAGGGCGGAGTTACAGGGTGTAAACTAACGCAGGGCGGAGTTACAGGGTGTAAACTAACGCAGGGCGGAGTTACAGGGTGTAAACTAACGCAGGGCGGCGTTACAAGGTGTAAACTAACGCAGGGCGGAGTTACAGGGTGTAAACTAAGGCAGGGCGGAGTTACAGGGTGTAAACTAAGGCAGGGCGGAGTTACAGGGTGTAAACTAAGGCAGGGCGGAGTTACAGGGTGTAAACTAAGGCAGGGCGGAGTTACAGGGTGTAAACTAAGGCAGGGCGGAGTTACAGGGTGTAAACTAACGCAGGACGGAGTTACAGGGTGTAAACTAACGCGGACGGAGTTACAGGGTGTAAAACTAACACAGGACGGAGTTACAGGGTGTAAACTAACGCAGGACGTAGTTACAGGGTGTAAACTAAGGCAGGACGGAGTTACAGGGTGTAAACTAAGGCAGGACGGAGTTACTGGGTGTAAACTAAAGCAGGACGTAGTTACAGGGTGTAAACTAAGGCAGGACGTAGTTACAGGGTGTAAACTAAGGCAGGACGTAGTTACAGGGTGTAAACTAAGGCAGGATGGAGTTACAGGGTGTAAACTAAGGCAGGGCGGAGTTACAGGGTGTAAACTAACGCAGGACGGAGTTACAGGGTGTAAACTAAGGCAGGATCGAGTTACAGGGTGTAAACTAACGCAGGACGGAGTTACAGGGTGTAAACTAAGGCAGGGCGGAGATACAGGGTGTAAACTAAGGCAGGGCGGAGTTACAGGGTGTAAACTAACGCAGGACGGAGTTACAGGGTGTAAACTAACGCAGGACGGAGTTACAGGGTGTAAACTAACGCAGGACGGAGTTACAGGGTGTAAAACTAACACAGGACGGAGTTACAGGGTGTAAACTAAGGCAGGACGTAGTTACAGGGTGTAAACTAAGGCAGGACGGAGTTACAGGGTGTAAACTAAGGCAGGACGGAGTTACAGGGTGTAAACTAAAGCAGGATGTAGTTACAGGGTGTAAACTAAGGCAGGACGTAGTTACAGGGTGTAAACTAAGGCAGGATGGAGTTACAGGGTGTAAACTAAGGCAGGGCGGAGTTACAGGGTGTAAACTAAGGCAGGATGGAGTTACAGGGTGTAAATTAACGCAGGACGGAGTTACAGGGTGTAAACTAAGGCAGGATCGAGTTACAGGGTGTAAACTAACGCAGGACGGAGTTACAGGGTGTAAACTAAGGCAGGGCGGAGTTACAGGGTGTAAAGTAAGGCAGGGCGGAGTTACAGGGTGTAAAGTAATGCAGGGAGGAGTTACAGGGTGTAAAGTAATGCAGGGAGGAGTTACAGGGTGTAAAGTAATGCAGGGAGGAGTTACAGGGTGTAAAGTAATGCAGGGAGGAGTTACAGGGTGTAAACTAAGGCAGGGCGGAGTTACAGGGTGTAAACTAAGGCAGGGCGGAGTTACAGGGTGTAAACTAAGGCAGGATGGAGTTACAGGGTGTAAACTAACGCAGGACGGAGTTACAGGGTGTAAACTAACGCAGGACGGAGTTACAGGGTGTAAACTAAGGCAGGATGGAGTTACAGGGTGTAAACTAACGCAGGACGGAGTTACAGGGTGTAAAGTAATGCAGGGAGGAGTTACAGGGTGTAAAGTAATGCAGGGAGGAGTTACAGGGTGTAAACTAAGGCAGGACGGAGTTACAGGGTGTAAACTAATGCAGGGCGGAGTTACAGGGTGTAAACTAAGGCAGGGCGGAGTTACAGGGTGTAAAGTAATGCAGGACGTAGTTACAGGGTGTAAACTAAGGCAGGACGGAGTTACAGGGTGTAAAGTAATGCAGGACGTAGTTACAGGGTGTAAACTAAGGCAGGATGGAGTTACAGGGTGTAAACTAAGGCAGGATGGAGTTACAGGGTGTAAACTAAGGCAGGATGGAGTTACAGGGTGTAAACTAAGGCAGGATGGAGTTACAGGGTGTAAAGTAATGCAGGACGTAGTTACAGGGTGTAAACTAAGGCAGGATGGAGTTACAGGGTGTAAACTAAGGCAGGATGGAGTTACAGGGTGTAAAGTAATGCAGGACGTAGTTACAGAGTGTAAACTAAGGCAGGACGTAGTTACAGGGTGTAAACTAAGGCAGGACGTAGTTACAGGGTGTAAACTAAGGCAGGGAGGAGTTACAGGGTGTAAACTAAGGCAGGACGTAGTTACAGGGTGTAAACTAACGCAGGACGTAGTTACAGGGTGTAAACTAAGGCAGGACGTAGTTACAGGGTGTAAACTAAGGCAGGGAGGAGTTACAGGGTGTAAACTAAGGCAGGACGTAGTTACAGGGTGTAAACTAACGCAGGACGTAGTTACAGGGTGTAAACTAACGCAGGACGGAGTTACAGGGTGTAAACTAAGGCAGGGCGGAGTTACAGGGTGTAAACTAACGCAGGACGTAGTTACAGGGTGTAAACTAACGCAGGACGGAGTTACAGGGTGTAAACTAAGGCAGGGAGGAGTTACAGGGTGTAAACTAAGGCAGGACGGAGTTACAGGGTGTAAACTAACGCAGGGCAGAGTTACAGGGTGTAAACTAATGCAGGACGTAGTTACAGGGTGTAAACTAACGCAGGACGTAGTTACAGGGTGTAAACTAAGGCAGGGCAGAGTTACAGGGTGTAAACTAATGCAGGGCGGAGTTACAGGGTGTAAACTAACGCAGGGAGGAGTTACAGGGTGTAAACTAAGGCAGGGCAGAGTTACAGGGTGTAAACTAATGCAGGGCGGAGTTACAGGGTGTAAACTAACGCAGGGAGGAGTTACAGGGTGTAAACTAAGGCAGGGCAGAGTTACAGGGTGTAAACTAATGCAGGGCGGAGTTACAGGGTGTAAACTAAGGCAGGGAGGAGTTACAGGGTGTAAAGTAATGCAGGATGGAGTTACAGGGTGTAAACTAACGCAGGGCAGAGTTACAGGGTGTAAACTAATGCAGGACGTAGTTACAGGGTGTAAACTAACGCAGGACGTAGTTACAGGGTGTAAACTAAGGCAGGGCAGAGTTACAGGGTGTAAACTAATGCAGGGCGGAGTTACAGGGTGTAAACTAACGCAGGGAGGAGTTACAGGGTGTAAACTAAGGCAGGGCAGAGTTACAGGGTGTAAACTAATGCAGGGCGGAGTTACAGGGTGTAAACTAACGCAGGGAGGAGTTACAGGGTGTAAACTAAGGCAGGACGTAGTTACAGGGTGTAAACTAATGCAGGGCGGAGTTACAGGGTGTAAACTAATGCAGGGAGGAGTTACAGGGTGTAAAGTAAGGCAGGGCAGAGTTACAGGGTGTAAACTAACGCAGAGCGGAGTTACAGGGTGTAAACTAAGGCAGGGAGGAGTTACAGGGTGTAAAGTAAGGCAGGGCAGAGTTACAGGGTGTAAACTAAGGCAGGGCGGAGTTACAGGGTGTAAACTAAGGTAGGGAGGAGTTACAGGGTGTAAAGTAAGGCAGGGCAGAGTTACAGGGTGTAAACTAAGGCAGGGCGGAGTTACAGGGTGTAAACTAAGGCAGGGCGGAGTTACAGGGTGTAAACTAATGCAGGGAGGAGTTACAGGGTGTAAACTAAGGCAGGACGTAGTTACAGGGTGTAAACTAATGCAGGGCGGAGTTACAGGGTGTAAACTAATGCAGGGAGGAGTTACAGGGTGTAAAGTAGGGCAGGGCAGAGTTACAGGGTGTAAACTAACGCAGAGCGGAGTTACAGGGTGTAAACTAAGGCAGGGAGGAGTTACAGGGTGTAAAGTAAGGCAGGGCAGAGTTACAGGGTGTAAACTAAGGCAGGGCGGAGTTACAGGGTGTAAACTAAGGTAGGGAGGAGTTACAGGGTGTAAAGTAAGGCAGGGCAGAGTTACAGGGTGTAAACTAAGGCAGGGCGGAGTTACAGGGTGTAAACTAAGGCAGGGCGGAGTTACAGGGTGTAAACTAAGGCAGGGAGGAGTTACAGGGTGTAAAGTAAGGCAGGGCAGAGTTACAGGGTGTAAACTAAGGCAGGGCGGAGTTACAGGGTGTAAAGTAATGCAGGGAGGAGTTACAGGGTGTAAACTAAGGCAGGGCGGAGTTACAGGGTGTAAACTAAGGCAGGGAGGAGTTACAGGGTGTAAAGTAAGGCAGGGCAGAGTTACAGGGTGTAAACTAAGGCAGAAAGAGAGATGGAAAATAGTTCCAAAGGTGCAATGATACACATGTGGAAATTGAATAATTGAAGTCCTGATTTAAGTCATGAAATTGTTGTTAACAGCAAGTCTCCACCTAACATAGGAATAGCTAGATGAGGTTTACCTGGCTGTAAACTACAACACTTCCCAGACAAAATAATACATTCTGAAAACCAGACAGAACCAGACAGAATAACCCTGATTTACTCTTCCCCCTGAGCCTCCAATAGCTCCATCTCTACACCTCCCTTCCTCCATCCATCCTCTCTACCTCCCTCCCTATGGGCAGGTGGCTGGGCAGTGTAAATTTAGCCACAGCTAGGAGAGGTGCACCCTGGGTAGATGGACACATCCAGTCACCTTTAGGGTGTACAACGATGTCAGAGGGAATGAGGCATCACCTCGGCCACCTTGTCAAAAAATTCACTGCCTTCCATTCTCGCCACACCCCCAAGCTCCTGAAACCACCATACATGGCGTTGTGTGTTTTTCTGTTCCCACATTTAGCCTGAAACACACCTGCTATTGTCTGACCCACAGCACTGGCTGGGTGTTAATTGTGAAGCATTATTATGGTAATTAAAACATTGAGACGGAGCCATGGGCAAGTAACCTACTTACTAAAGTTTAAATCAGACAGACAGTGTTGAATGTATGTGGTACCCTCTCTGGTCATGACACCTACAGTAGCTGTATGTGATACCCTCTCTGGTCATGACACCTACAGTAGCTGTATGTGGTACCCTCTCTGGTCATGACACCTACAGTAGCTGTATGTGATACCCTCTCTGGTCATGACACCTACAGTAGCTGTATGTGGTACCCTCTCTGACCATGACACCTACAGTAGCTGTATGTGGTACCCTCTCTGGTCATGACACCTACAGTAGCTGTATGTGGTGGCCTCTCTGGTCATGACACCTACAGTAGCTGTATGTGATACCCTCTCTGGTCATGACACCTACAGTAGCTGTATGTGGTACCCTCTCTGGTCATGACACCTACAGTAGCTGTATGTGGTACCCTCTCTGGTCATGACACCTACAGTAGCTGTATGTGATACCCTCTCTGACCATGACACCTACAGTAGCTGTATGTGGTACCCTCTCTGGTCATGACACCTACAGTAGCTGTATGTGGTACCCTCTCTGGTCATGACACCTACAGTAGCTGTATGTGATACCCTCTCTGACCATGACACCTACAGTAGCTGTATGTGGTACCCTCTCTGGTCATGACACCTACAGTAGCTGTATGTGATACCCTCTCTGGTCATGACACCTACAGTAGCTGTATGTGATACCCTCTCTGGTCATGACACCTACAGTAGCTGTATGTGATACCCTCTCTGACCATGACACCTACAGTAGCTGTATGTGGTACCCTCTCTGGTCATGACACCTACAGTAGCTGTATGTGATACCCTCTCTGACCATGACACCTACAGTAGCTGTATGTGATACCCTCTCTGGTCATGACACCTACAGTAGCTGTATGTGATACCCTCTCTGGTCATGACACCTACAGTAGCTGTATGTGATACCCTCTCTGGTCATGACACCTACAGTAGCTGTATGTGATACCCTCTCTGGTCATGACACCTACAGTAGCTGTATGTGATACCCTCTCTGACCATGACACCTACAGTAGCTGTATGTGGTACCCTCTCTGGTCATGACACCTACAGTAGCTGTATGTGATACCCTCTCTGGTCATGACACCTACAGTAGCTGTATGTGGTACCCTCTCTGGTCATGACACCTACAGTAGCTGTATGTGGTACCCTCTCTGGTCATGACACCTACAGTAGCTGTATGTGGTACCCTCTCTGGTCATGACACCTACAGTAGCTGTATGTGGTACCCTCTCTGGTCATGACACCTACAGTAGCTGTATGTGGTACCCTCTCTGACCATGACACCTACAGTAGCTGTATGTGGTACCCTCTCTGGTCATGACACCTACAGTAGCTGTATGTGGTACCCTCTCTGGTCATGACACCTACAGTAGCTGTATGTGATACCCTCTCTGGTCATGACACCTACAGTAGCTGTATGTGATACCCTCTCTGGTCATGACACCTACAGTAGCTGTATGTGGTACCCTCTCTGGTCATGACACCTACAGTAGCTGTATGTGGTACCCTCTCTGACCATGACACCTACAGTAGCTGTATGTGGTACCCTCTCTGGTCATGACACCTACAGTAGCTGTATGTGGTACCCTCTCTGGTCATGACACCTACAGTAGCTGTATGTGGTACCCTCTCTGACCATGACACCTACAGTAGCTGTATGTGGTACCCTCTCTGACCATGACACCTACAGTAGCTGTATGTGGTGGCCATTTGAAGGGTGTGGCTGTTTTGCGATGAATAATCCCATAACAACTGAACAGGTCTTTTTGTCCTGCTTATGAGGCTTCATACAGAGGTTATGAGTACATGTAATCCCCTGTGAATGACCTTGGTCTCAAACAGATGTTATTTTACAGTAGCCCCACTTCCAGGTAGCTGTGTTCTCAGCTGAATCAGAGGTCAGAGTAAGTCAGAGGAGCTGGAGGGGTGTTCAGTGTCAGGCTGGGGGGGGGGGGTAGTTTAGACAGAGGGGTGGTACTGCAGGTGCTGTCAAAGAGGGTTTGTCAGACTGTACTGTATGTACAGCTGAGCAGTACATTATATTGCAACATATACTATACCTCTACTGTACACAGCCTCGCTACTGTATACAGCTTCTACTGTACATAGCCTCGCTACTGTATACAGCCTCGCTACTGTATACAGCCTCGCTACTGTATACAGCCTCGCTACTGTATACAGCCTCTCTACTGTATACAGCCTCGCTACTGTATACAGCCTCTCTACTGTATACAGCCTCTCTACTGTATACAGCCTCGCTACTGTATACAGCCTCGCTACTGTATACAGCCTCTCTACTGTATACAGCCTCTCTACTGTATACAGCCTCTCTACTGTATACAGCCTCTCTACTGTATACAGCCTCTCTACTGTATACAGCCTCTCTACTGTATATAGCCTCGCTACTGTATACAGCCTCGCTACTGTATACAGCCTCTCTACTGTATACAGCCTCTCTACTGTATACAGCCTCTCTACTGTATATAGCCTCGCTACTGTATACAGCCTCGCTACTGTATACAGCCTCTACTGTATACAGCCTCTACTGTATACAGCCTCTCTACTGTATATAGCCTCGCTACTGTATACAGCCTCTCTACTGTATACAGCCTCTCTACTGTATACAGCCTCTCTACTGTATATAGCCTCTCTACTGTATACAGCCTCGCTACTGTATACAGCCTCTCTACTGTATATAGCCTCTCTACTGTATACAGCCTCTCTACTGTATATAGCCTCTACTGTATACAGCCTCTCTACTGTATACAGCCTCTCTACTGTATACAGCCTCGCTACTGTATATAGCCTCTCTAGTGTATACAGCCTCTCTACTGTATATAGCCTCGCTACTGTATATAGCCTCGCTACTGTATATAGCCTCTACTGTATATAGTCTCGCTACTGTATACAGCCTCTCTACTGTATATAGCCTGTCTAATGTATATAGCCTCGCTACAGTATACAGCCTCTACTGTATATAGCCTCGCTACTGCATACAGCCTCTACTGTATATAGCCTCGCTACTGCATACAGCCTCTACTGTATATAGCCTCGCTACTGTATACAGCCTCTACTGTATATAGCCTCGCTACTGTACACAGCGCCTCTACTGTACACAGCGCCTCTACTGTACACAGCGCCTCTACTGTACACAGCGCCTCTACTGTACACAGCCCCTCTACTGTATACAGCCTCTCTACTGTATACAGCCTCGTTACTGTATACAGTCTCGTTACTGTATATAGTCTCTATATAGTCTCGTTACTGTATATAGTCTCGTTACTGTATATAGCCTCTACTGTATACATCCTCGCTACTGTTACTTTTCACTGTCTTTTTACTGTTGTTTTTATTTCTTTACTTACCTATTGTTCACCTAATACCTTTTTTGCACTATTGGTTAGAGCCTGTAAGTAAGCATTTCACTAAGGTCCACACCTGTTGTATTCGGCGCACGTGACAAATAAACTGATTTGATTTGATTTTGGGTTTGTCCACCTGGGTATGAAACAGTCATTCTGATCAGCCTGGATGTCTGGGACTGGAACAGACAGCAGAGTGGTACAGGCCTGCAGCAGTCTTCCTCCATCCCCCAATCTGTCTCTCTCAGAGGGGAGCAGCCAAGTGTGGATGCACCTCATTACTCCACTCATCCACACACCAATTACCACTAAATAAATACAGCCAACCCACAGTAGGCAGCAACAATGCCATCCAGCCTGAAAGGGAAGAAAGCAGGCCGTTCAGAGAGCATTCACACGCAACAGAGAAGTCCTGTTGGAAGAATGACGACAGAGAGAGAGAGAGAGAGGAGAAAATAGGCTGGAGGAAAGGAGAGGAAACGAGGGATTTGGTTGGGACCTGTTAAAGTAGAAGCTAAAAGAGGAAAGGGACAAAGAGAAAGAATGAAATGAATGTTATGTGAGAGGAGAGAAGTGATTTAGAAAACGGATAATTTCTTGCTCAATTTCACCTCACACGTCCTAGAGTGATTGTTGTGGGTGGAGGAGGGCCGAGGAGGGAGGAGGTTTAATTGTTCTTACGCATGGAGCCATGATGAGATCTGACCGCCACACACTGAAACTGTGATAATTTCAGATCTGACTTCTATATTAGCATGAAAGACGGACCGCTTGGGGCGAGAGGAACAGCCGTTTGTCCCTGGGCCACAGAGTGGTTTTAGAGTGTGTCAAAATATGAAGGAGGGGTGTGTGGGACCATAGATATAGAATGAATAGAAGGGGCATGGAACATCTCACCCTGGCAATTTGATTGGTTATTAACTCATGGGTACACTCGCAATGGCTGCCTGGTATTGTGATGCAATCATTTCCATGGTGATGTAGAATGTTCATTCAAATGATGCTAACTGATGTGATTGAATTTATTTGACCATTTGTAAAATCCATACATAAGGGAGCTCCAGCTGGTGACGCCTCTGCATACAATTTAAGAAAATCCTCAAGGATAACACAATAAAGCTTAACAGCTTATTTCCATTGTGGTCCTTTTGAAGAGGGAAAGGGGGAAATGCAATGGAATGCATTTTTTGTAATGTCAGTTGTAAAGTTGATTCAACAAATCACAGCACAGATTGATGGGTACACTTCCTGCTTTTACGTCCTGCTTTGCTCATATGGGTACACTCGCAATGGCCGCCAGTCCACCCATTATGCCATCATTGACTTGAATGGGGAAGCCCGTTCTATTCATTATATTGCAACGTGTAGCACGAAATGGATCAGGAGAAACCCTTTTCAGAGGGCAGCAAGGAGAGCTGGCAATTGTGAATCAAATGAAATACAGTTAAGGTCGGAAATTTACATGCACTTAGGCTGGAGTCATTAAAACTTGTTTTTCAACCACTCCACAAATGTCTTGTTAATAAACTATCGTTTTGGCAAGTCGGTTAGGACATCTACTTTGTACATGGCACAATCAATTTTTCCAACAATTGTTTACAGACAGATTATTTCACTTATAATTCACTGTAAACAATTCCAGCGGGTCAGAAGTTTACATACACTAAGTTGACTGTGCCTTTAAAACTTCTATGGCTGCAATCCCGTTAACGGGAGCGATATGACAACAGCCAGTGAAAGTGCAGGGCGCCAATTTCAAAACATCAAAAATCTCATAATTAAAATTCCTCAAACATACATGTATCTCATACCATTTTAAAGCTAATCTTGTTGTTAATCCCACCACAGTGTGCGATTTCAAATATGCTTTACAGCAAAAGCACCACAAACAATTATGTTAGGTCACCACATAGCCACAGAAAAACAGACATTTTTTCCAGCCAGAGTCACAAAAATCACAAATAGAGATAAAATTCATCAATAACCTTTGATCATCTTCATCAGACGACACTCATAGGACTTCATGTTACACAATACATGTGTGTTTTGTTTGATAAAGTTCATATATATCAAAATATGAGTTTACATTAGCGTGTTACATTCACTAGTTCCAAAAACATCCAGTGATTTTGCATAGCCACATCATTCAACAGAAATACTCATCATAAATGTAGATGATAATACAAGTTATACACATGGAATTATAGATATACCTCTCCTTAATGCAACCGCTGTGTCAGATTTTTAAAAAACTTTACGGAAAAAGAAACCCATGCAATAATCTGAGCCGGCGCTCAGAAGTAAACGTCACAATAGCCGCAATGATGGCATGAACATAAACAAGAAATTACACAATAAATATTCCCTTACCTTTGACGATCTACATCAGAAAGCACTCCAGGAATCCCAGGTCCACAATAAATGTTTGTTTTGTTCAATAATGTCCATTATTTATGTCCAAATACCTTCTTTTGTTAGTGCGTTTGGTACACATATCCAAACGCTCATTCTGGTCAGCGTTACATCGGACAAAAACTTCAAAAAGTTATATTACAGGTCGAAGAAACATTTCAAACTAAGCACAGAATCAATCATTAGGAAGTTTTTAACTTATAGCTTCAATAAAGTTCCAACCGGAGTATTCCTTCGTGTCTTCATGAGCAATGGAACGCAAGTGGGTACCATGAGGAATAAGCGTGATCAGAAAATGGCTGACTGCCAGACACCTGATAGATTCTGCTCTCATTCACTCCCACAACACCGTAGAAGTCTCATTCAAATTTCCATTGATGGTTGACATCTAGTGGAACCCCTAGGCAGTGCAAGACCATTAATATCTCAAGGGGATTTCATTGGGAACTCTGGTGAATACATACAAAGCTCAGATTTCTCACTTCCTGTTTTGATTTCTCCTCAGGATTTTGCCTGCCATATGAGTTCTGTCATACTCACAGACATCATTCAAACAGTTTTAGAAACGTTAGAGTGTTTTATATCCAATAATAATAATAATATGCATATATTAGCAACTGAGACTGAGGAGCAGGCTGTTTACTTTGGGCAACTTATTCATCCAAGGTACTCAATACTGCCCCCCAGCCATAAGAAGTTATTAAACAGTTTGGAAAATTCCAGAAAATGATGTCATGGCTTTAGAAGCTTCTGATAGGCTAATTGACATCATTTGAGTCAATTGGAGGTGTACCTGTGGATGTATTTCAAGGCCTACCTTCAAACTCAGTGCCTCTTTGCTTGATATCATGGGAAAATAAAAATAAATAAGCCAAGACCATGCAGCCGTCATACAGCTCAGGAAGGAGACGCATTCTGTCTCCTAGAGATGAACGTACTTTGGCGCGAAAAGTGTAAATCAATCCCAGAACAACAGCAAAGGACCTTGTGAAGATGCTGGAGGAAACAGGTACAAACGTATCTATATCCACAGTAAAACGAGCAAGGAAGAAGCCACTGCTCCAAAACCGCCATTAATAAGCCAGACTACAGTTTGTAACTGCAAATGGGGACAAATATCGTACTTTTTGCAGAAATGTCCTCTGGTCTGATGAAACAAAAATAGAACTGTTTGGCTATAATGACCATTGACCATTGTAACTATTCCCTCCGCAAGGCAATCAAACAAGTGAAATGCCAGTACAGGGACATGGTGGAGTTGCAATTCAACGGCTCATACATGAGACGTATGTGGCAGGGACTACAGACAATCAGACTACAAAAAGAAAACCAGCCACGTCAAGGACACCGACATCACGCTTCCAGACAAACTAAACACCTTCTTTGCCCGCTTTGAGGATAATACAGTGTAACCGTTGCGGCCCGTTAACAAGGACTGCGCCCCCCCTCTCCTTCTTCATGGCCGACGAGAGTAAAACATTTAAACGTGTTAACCCTCGCAAGGCTGCTGGCCCAGACAGCATCCCTACTCGCATCCTCAGTGCATGCGCAGACCAGCTGGCTGGTGTGTTTACAGACATATTCAATCGCTCCCTATCCAAGTCTGCTGTCCCCACATGCTTCAAGATGGCCACCATTGTCCCTGTACCCACGAAGGCAAAGATAACTGAACTAAATGACTACTAAATGACTTCTGTCATCATGAAGTGCTTTGAGAGACTAGTCAAGGATCATATCACCTCCACCTTATCGGCCACCCTAGACCCACTTCAGTTTGCATATCGCCCCAACAGGTCCACAGACGATGCAATAGCCATCACACGGCCCTATCCCATCTGGACAACAGGAATGCCTATGTAAGAATGCTGTTCATTGACTACAGTTCAGCACCCAACACCATAGTACCCTCCAAGCTCATAATTAAGCTGGAGGCCCTGGGTCTCAACCACGCCCTGTGCAATTGGGTCCTGGAGGTTCTGCCCCGCAGGTGGTGAAGGCAGGAAACAACGTCCCCACCTTGCTGACCCTCAACACTGGGGCCCCACATGTGCATCAACGCTGGGCTAAGAGACTGAAGAACAGCTTCTATCTCAAGGCCATCCGACTGCTAAACAGCAATCACTAACTCAGAGGTAGGCTGCTGACTACATTGAGACCCAATATCTGGCCACTAGATTAAATGGATCACTTGTCACTTTAAACAATGTTTAAATATCTTGATATGATACTCATATCATTTGTATATACTGTCCTCAACTGGCAGCTTCATTAAATAGTACTAGATTTTTCAACGCCGATACCGATTATTGGAGGACCAAAAAAAACAGATCCTGATTAATCGGCCGATTTTTTTTATATTTATACAGTGGGGAGAACAAGTATCTGATACACTGCCGATTTTGCAGGTGTTCCTACTTACAAAGCATGTAGAGGTATGTCATTTTTTTTTATCATAGGTACACTTCAACTGTGAGAGACGGAATCTAAAACAAAAATCACATTGTATGATTTTTAAGTAATTCATTTGGTCTGAAGGCCAGTTTTATTGCTTCTTTAAATCAGGACAACAGTTTTCAGCTGTGCTAACATAATTGCAAAAGGGTTTTCTAATCATCAATTAGCCTTTTAAAATGATAAACTTGGATTAGCTAACACAACATGCCATTGGAACACAGGAGTGATGGTTGCTGAAAATAGGCCTCTGTACGCCTATGTAGATATTCCCAAAAAATTCAACCGTTTCCAGCTACAATAGTCATTTACAACATTAACAATGTCTACACTGTATTTCTGATCAATTTGATGTTATTTTAGTGGACAGAAATGTGCTTTTCTTTCAAAAACAAGGACATTTCTAGGTGACCCCAAACTTTTGAACGGTAGTGTATATTTGAGAGAGTGTGTGTTAATATCTGCTCTCATATGAATCATTTCTTGTTTGACACCTGGCCAATCAGGTGATGCGGCGGGGCAGAGCACTGATGTGTCAGGCCATGACTCCTGATAGGCTCCCTGCAAATCATCAGGATGCATCACGCTAGAAGTTGGCCTTTCGGCACAGATCTAGGATCAGCTTACCACCCTTAATTCCTAACCTTCACCATTAGGGAGAAAAACACTAAACAGACCTTACATCAGCATGTAGGGCCAACATAATTGTACTCCTATCTGCCCATCCCAACATGGGCTACACCCACAACACCTGAGAAAGTCACCTAGCCTAACCAGAGGCAGATTCCAGTTTAACGGAAACTGTGGTTGGGAACGTTTGTCTTTTCTGCCCCGTCGGTTCCAGGTAACACACAGTAGTTGATGGATGGTATTTTTCATTTGTTTTATTTAACCTTTACTTAACTAGGCACGTCAGTTAAGAACAAATTCTTATTTACAATGACAGCCTACCCAGGCCAAACCCTAACTCGGACGATGCTGGGCCAATTGTGCGCCGCCCTATGGGACTCCCAATCACAGCCTGGAATCGAACCAGGGTCTGAAGTGATGCCTCTAGCACTGAGATGCAGTGCCTTGGGGCTCCCGATAGGAACAGGTTTGGCAGAAGTCCTCTCTAATGGAGGTGTAATTGAGGACAAGAGGGCAGGGCCTTTATGCCATGTCATGGTAGGGTGGGTGGAATAGCACAGACATGCCATGTCAGCATAATCAAGACTCCTGCTACGGTCTACTGTACTGTTTTGAGTTGGTATCAGGGCACCTGGGAGTCAGTGCTGTGCTCATCACTGACCAAAAATCCCTATGCATGAAATACAAAGACATACAGAGACAGATAGACAGACACCAGTGGCGGATTTAGGCATATGTGACATGGGCAGTGGCCCAGGGGGCATCTTGCCGGGGGCGGCAGGGCCCCCCCCCCACCCATAAAAAAAATAAAAAAATACATTTAAAAAAAGTAAAATAGTCCGTATGGTGACATTTGCGCGATCAGTTTTCTATCACTCATTTGCACGTCATGTCAATGATATCATGTCACCATGTGGGACTGTGGGTCAATTAACCTTGTCGGAATGGGCGCCCTGATTCTAGTTTGTGAGCTACTCAGAAGTACGAGATGGGGAGGGGGGCGGGGGTAGGTTGACCTCAGGTCTCCCCACTAGAAGCCCGAGGTAGGGGTAGTGGGGGTAGGTTGACCTCAGGTCTCCCCACTAGAAGCCCAAGGTAGGGGGGCGGGGGTAGGTTGACCTCAGGTCTCCCCACTAGAAGCCCGAGGTAGGGGTAGTGGGGGTAGGTTGACCTCAGGTCTCCCCACTAGAAGCCCAAGGTAGGGGGGCGGGGGTAGGTTGACCTCAGGTCTCCCCACTAGAAGCCCAAGGTAGGGGGGCGGGGGTAGGTTGACCTCAGATCTCCCCACTAGAAGCCTGAGGTAGGGGGGCGGGGGTAGGTTGACCTCAGATCTCCCCACTAGAAGCCCGAGGTAGGGGTAGTGGGGGTAGGTTAACCTCAGGTCTCCCCACTAGAAGCCCGAGGTAGGGGGAGTGGGGGTAGGTTGACCTCAGGTCTCCCCACTGGAATCCCGAGGTAGGGGGGGCGGGGGTAGGTTGACCTCAGGTCTCCCCACTAGAAGCCCGAGGTAGGGGGAGTGGTGGGATCTATCAAATAGCGCACCTCTAACTTTGTACAGTACTAATGCAATTATTAATGCAATTAGTGGTGACATTTAGTTTGTGTGTTTCTTGTGTGAAGTGCATTAATCAGGTTCTCATCTTTATAAGTGTCTTATTTCATTTGTCTATTTGTGTGATATAGTATTTGTACAATTTTGTTTAATTTGTGTGTTTTTTGTTAGCAATAGGGTAATAGTGTAATAATTATATTATCTTTTATATACTACAATTTGTTTCTATTTGTCTTTGTTACTTCTTTTTTATATTTATGAGTCTTATATTTTTGTTTATATGTTTCTATAGTTTTAAATGTTATGATTATTTATTTGTGCTGTTCCAAATGTCTGGGGGGGGGGGGGGGGGGGGGGGGTCGCCCGACTGAGAAGACAAGAGGGGAAAGGGAGGGAGATGTCCGAGCTCAGCCTGCTACAGAGTTCCACGGGAGAACGTGTAGAGATATGGAGCAGTACAGAAAAACAACAGGTAGGTGACTTCAGTTTAATCAGGGAGTTCCCGCTGTGTAGAATGTGTCAGAAAAATGAAAAATACACAGCCAAACATGTTAGCAATGCACTCTGGCAATGTTAACCTTCTCTGTGGAATGGTTTGCGTGACCCGCGAGGTTACATAGAAGACATTTAAACCTTAAAAGGAATGTTCTGGGAATATGTAAGATCCTAGAAATTAGAGTACACACCCACGGATGAACCGGCATCATTTCTGGTTCAGTTGTCTAAGCATGTATCACTCATACAAGTCCACACAGATACAGAGAACCAATGTCTAGAGAGTGAAGAAAAAAATAACATTTGTTTAAAAAAAATATTTTACACAACGTACTGTACATGAAAATGGACCCTATACTCGTCTGTAAGTTGTTATAACGCAGTGAAAGATTCATAGATGTAATTTAACAAAGCAGACTTTAATAATGAAAGAGAGGAGTCAGCCTATATGGGTTAAAGAGATGAGAGCGCGAGAGAGAGGAGTCAGCCTATAGGGGTTAAGGAGATGAGAGGAAGGAGTTACCCTATAGGGGTTAAGGAGATGAGCGGAAGTAGTTACCCTATAGGGGTTAAGGAGATGAGAGAGAGAGGAGTTAACCTATAGGGGTTAAGGAGATTAGAGAGAGGAGTCAGCCTATAGGGGTTAAGGAGATGAGAGAGAGAGGAGTTAACCTATAGGGGTTAAGGAGATTAGAGAGAGGAGTCAGCCTATAGGGGTTAAGGAGATGAGAGAGAGAGGAGTTAACCTATAAGGGTTAAGGAGATTAGAGAGAGAGGAGTTAACCTATAGGGGTTAAGGAGATTAAAGAGAGGAGTCAGCCTATAGGGGTTAAGGAGATGAGAGAGAGAGAGAGGAGTTGACCTATAGGGGTTAAGGAGATTAGAGAGAGGAGTCAGCCTATAGGGGTTAAGGAGATGAGAGAGAGAGGAGTTAACCTATAGGGGTTAAGGAGATTAGAGAGAGGAGTCAGCCTATAGGGGTTAAGGAGATGAGAGAGAGGACAGGGACAGGTAAACAGAGAGGACATAGCATGGCTCTATCTGAGAAACCTCTTCATATGAAAAAGATGACGCCGAAGAACATGGCTGACGTTTTACATTCTCTCAACCAATTGTGCTGATTTGTTAGTTTTGTTGCGCAACTTATTTTTTTACATAATGTTGCTACCGTCTCTTATGACCGAAAATAACTTCTGGACATCGGAACAGCGATTACTCACCGCGGAATGGAATAAACTTTTTCCTTTAACGAGTCTGACGAGAAGGATATCCTGCTTTCACTGGAACAAGCCCAGATCCCCGTCATTTGCTTGAAGAAAAGACGCCGCAGATCAGGCAGCCTGCTGAGAATCCATAGCCGCGCGAGTAAACTCCCACTGACATCCGTTCTTCTTGCTAATGTGCAATAATTGGAAAATAAAATGTATGACCTACAATTAAGATTATCCTACCAACGGGACATTAAAAACTTAAATATCTTATGTTTCAATGAGATGTGGCTGAACAATGAGATGTGGCAGATCAGAGAAGCTACGTCTGGTAAGACGAGGGGTGGGGATATTTCTATTTGTCAATAACAGCTGGTGCACGATGTCTAATATTAAAGAAGTCTCGAGGTGTTGCTTGCCTGAGGTAGAGTACCTTATGATAAGCTGTAGACCACACTATCTACCAAGAGAGTTCTCATCTATAATATTCGTAGCTAAGCTGTAGACCACACTATCTACCAAGAGAGTTCTCATCTATAATATTCGTAGCTGTCTATTTACCACAACAGAACGAAGCTGGCACTAAGACCGCTCTCAACCAACTATATAAGGCCATAAGCAAAGAAGAAAATGCTCACCCAGAAGCAGCGCTCCTAGTGGCCAGGGACTTTAATGCAGGCAAACTTAAATCAGTTTTACCAAATTATTACCAGCATGTCATATGTGCAACCAGAGTTAACAAATTCCTAGACCACCTTTACTCCACACACAGAGATGCATACAGAGCTCTCCCCCGCCCTCCATTTGGCAAATCTGACCATAATTCTATCCTCCGGATTCCTGAGTACAAGCAAAAACTAAAGCAGGAAGTACCAGTGACTCGCTAAACACGGAAGTGGTCAGATGACGCGGATGCTACACTACAGAACTGTTTTGCTAGCACAGACTGGAATATGTTCCAGGATTCATCCAATGGCATTGAGGAGTTTACCACCTGTCACTGGCTTCATCAATAAGTGCATCGACGATGTCGTCCCCACAGTGACAGTACGTACATATTCCAACCAGAAGCCATGGATTACAGGCAACTTCTGCATCGAGCTAAAGGCTAGAGCTTCTGCTTTCAAGGAGCAGGAGAATAATCCGGACGCTTATAAGAAATCCCGCTATGCCCTCAGACAAACCATCAAACAAGCAAAGCACCAATACAGGATTAAGATTGAATTCTACTACACCGGCTCTGATGCTCGTCAGATGTGGCAGGGCTTGAAAACTATTATGGACAACAAAGGGAATCTCTGACGCGAGTTGCCCAGTGACGCGAGCCTACCAGATGAGCTAAATGCCTTTTATGCTCGCTTCGAGGCAAGCAACACTGAAGCATGCACGCGAGCACCAGCTGTTCTGGATGACTGTGTGATAACGCTCTCGGTAGCTGATATGAACAAAACCTTAAAACAGGTCAACATTCACAAAGCCGCTGGGCCAGACAGAATACCAGGATGTGTACTCAAAGCATGTGCGGACAAACTGTCAAGTGTCTTCACTGACATTTCAACCTCTCCCTGACCGAGTCAGTAACACCTACATGTTTCAAGCAGACCACCATAGTCCCTGTGCCTAAGGAAGCGAAGGTAAACTGCCTAAATAATTACCGCCCCGTGGCACTCATGTCGGTAGCCATGAAGTGCTTTGAAAGGCTGGTCATGGCTCACATCAACAGCATCCTCCCGGACACCCACTCCAATTCGCATACCGCCCAAACAGATCCACAGAGGACGCAATCTCAATCACACTCCACACTGCCCTTTCAAAAGGAACACCTATGTGAGAATGCTGTTCATTGACTACAGCTCAGCGTTCAACACCATCGTGCCCACGAAGCTCATCACTAAGCTAAGGACTCTGGAACTAAACGCCTCCCTCTGCAACTGGATTTTGGACATCCTGACGGGCCACCCCCAGGTGGTAAGAGTAGGCAACAACACATCTGTCACGCTGATCCTTAACACTGGGGCCCCTCAGGGGTGTGTACTTAGTCCACTCCTGTACTCCCTGTTCACCCACGACTGCGTGGCCAAACATGACTCCAACACCATCATTAAGTTTGCTGACGACACAACAGTGGTAGGCCTGATCACAGACAACGGTGAGACGGACTATAGGGATGAGGTCAGAGAACTGGCAGTGTGGTGCCAGGACAACAACCTCTCCCTCAGTGTGTACAAGACAAATGAGCTGATCGTGGAGTACAGGAAAAGGCGGGCCGAACAGGCCCCCATTAACATCAACGGGGCTGTAGTGGAGCGGGTTGAGCGGGTTCCTTGGCGTCCACATCACCAACAAACTATCATGGTCAAAACATACCAAGACAGTAATGAAGAGGGCACGACAAAACCTATTCCCCCTCAGGAGACTGAAAAGATTTGGCAAGGGTCCCCAAACCCTCAAAATGATCTACAGCTGCACCATCGAGAGCATCCTGACCGGTTGCATCACCGCCTGGTATGGCAACTGCTCGGCATCTGACCGTAAGGTGCTACACAGAGGGTAGTGCGTACAGCCCAGTACATCACTGGGGCCAAGCTTCCTGCCATCCAGGACTGATATAATAGGCAGTGTCAGAGGAAAGCCCATATAATTGTCAGAGACTCCAGTCACCCAAGTATAGACTGTTTTCTCTGCTACCACACGGCAGGCAGTACCGGAGCGCCAAGTGTAGGACCAAAAGACTCCTCAACAGCTTCTACCCTCAAGCCATAAGACTGCTGAACGATTAATCAAATCGCACCAGACTATTTACATTGACAGCCCCACCTCTCCCTTTTGTACACTGCTGCTACTCGCTGTTTGTTTGTTACCTATGCAGAGTCACTTCACCCCTACCTACATGTACAAATGACCTCAACTAGCCTGCACCCCTCCACACTAACTCGGTACCGGTGCCCCCTGTATATAGCCTTGTTAGTATTATTCTAATTGTGTTATTATTTTTTACTTTTGTCTATTTGGTAAATATTTTCTTAACTCTTCTTGAACTGCACTGTTGGTTAAGGGCTTGTAAGTAAGTATTTCACGGTAAGATCTACATTTGTTGTATGTGAGAAATAACGTTTGATTTGATATACAAGTACATATTTACATACCAATTAGGGGAGATTTACATCTTAATCATGGCGAGCCGTGTGTCTGGCGATACGTTAGGGCGTTGCTACGGTAATGAGATAGGACTCGGCTGTGCTCCCTCATCCAGATGCTGATGCGGCGGCAGACAACTCCTTGCCGCCATCGGTACCGGCGGCGAGACGTCCCTGGAACCAGCCACCGGCATGATCCGGTAATATACCGTTAATTATATCTTAAATACCAACAAGGTGTGAGCCGCCACCCGTGGATAACGTGCCAAATGGGAAGGAGAAAAATGATAAACATATTTCAAATGCGGTGACTTGAACCGGGAGTGTCTATCAACTGTCAATCAAATGCCAGCTTCCCCTAACGTATGGCCTCATAATTAGTCATATTCAGACTCATAATGAGAGGATCATCTTAAAGGGGTGCATGTCGTTGACTGGCGTCTTGTGGATGATATCAGAACAACTCATGTGTAGTATGAATAGAGGAATGAAAACGGGTCAAAGAGATGGAGACAGGCTGGTGTTGGCTCACCCATCTCCTTTCAAAGCTCTTCAGCCTAAAAAGGGTAACATGGTAAGTTGATGAAAGTTAATAGATGACAAATTATTATTGACAAATCTACCCAGAAGCGCCCCTCATAAACCAGTGTTCAGAGAGAACCTGCCCAAGGCTCCCACTTCCCTCTGTGGTTTCAGACGGAGTTCAGTTCCAAACCTCAAACCACCAGCCCATGTCAGCTAAAAGACCCAAACCACAACGGTGTTGTTGAATAGACTTTAAAAACAGCGAGAGGACCTGCAGACTGCTTCCTGTAGACTCTCATCAGTCCTAAAACACATCTCCTTACTCCAACTTCCTCTTTCTCTGCACCTCTCACACCACACCCCTCATAAAGCCTTGTTAAGGCCCACCTAAGGTAAACTCAGGAAAAACTCCTGGCACTAATTATGACATCACTTCCTGGGATAACAATCTGAGTGCTGATGATGTAGTCCGGGAGGAAACAGACTGTTTAATGCCTAGACGCAACAGAGGAGTTTACATTATTCATTTTCACACTCTCCCTTCACCTTTACCTCTCCTCCTCCACAGATCAGTGTGAACTATGACATGAGGTTGAATGAGGTATGGATTCTTCATCACCTTCCTCATAGCCAAATCAGCTCTTTACCCTTCAGAGAGAAAACTTTCACATTTGATCTATAGGAGCAGACTATTATTTAAGCAATAAGGCACGGGGGTCTGTGTTATATGGCCAATATACCACGGCTAAGGGCTGTTCTTTATGCACAACGCAATGAAGAGTGCCTGGATACAGCCCATAGCCGTAAGACTACATACCACAAACGCCCAAGGTGCATTATTGCTATTATAAACTGGTTACCAACGTAATTAGAGCAGTAAAAATACATGTTTTGTCATGCCTGTGGTATACGGTCTGATATACCATGGCTGTCAGCCAATCAGCATGACATTAAAAGGCAGAAATGGTGAGAAATGGTGAGGGTGTATCTACTGAGGGGAAGAGAAGGTACTAGAGGAGAGGGTGTATCTACTGAGGAGAAGAGGAGAAGGTACTAGAGGTGAGGGTGTATCTACTGAGGAGAAGATGAGAGTAGAAGGTACTAGAGCTACTATATTTACAGGACTAAAAGCTAACCTTGGACACATGCACAACTCAAACTTCTGTTCTAATACTGTAGAGAGAAGAAAGGGACAAATATATTGCAGTGGAGGGTGTGTGAGTGGGGGAGGAGAGAGAAAGGGGGAAAGAGAGGGGAGGAGAGAGAAAGGGGGAAAGACAGAGGGGAGGAGAGAGAAAGGGGGAAAGACAGAGGGGAGGAGAGAGAAAGGGGGAAAGAGAGGGGAGGAGAGAGAAAGGGGGAAAGAGAGGGGAGGAGAGAGAAAGGGGGAAAGAGAGGGGAGGAGAGAGAAAGGGGGAAAGAGAGGGGAGGAGAGAGATAGGGGGAAAGAGAGGGGAGGAGAGAGAAAGGGGGAAAGAGAGGAGAGAGAAAGGGGGAAAGACAGAGGGCAGGAGAGAGAAAGGGGGAAAGAGAGGGGAGGAGAGAGAAAGGGGGAAAGAGAGGAGAGGAGAGAGAAAGGGGGAAAGAGAGGGGAGGAGAGAGAAAGGGGGAAAGAGAGGGGAGGAGAGAGAAAGGGGGAAAGAGAGGGGAGGAGAGAGAAAGGGGGAAAGAGAGGAGAGGAGAGAGAAAGGGGGAAAGAGAGGGGAGGAGAGAGAAAGGGGGAAAGAGAGGGGAGGAGAGAGAAAGGGGGAAAGAGAGGAGAGGAGAGAGAAAGGGGGAAAGAGAGGGGAGGAGAGAGAAAGGGGGAAAGACAGAGGGCAGGAGAGAGAAAGGGGGAAAGAGAGGAGAGGAGAGAGAAAGAGGGAAAGAGAGGGGAGGAGAGAGAAAGGGGGAAAGACAGAGGGCAGGAGAGAGAAAGGGGGAAAGAGAGGAGAGGAGAGAGAAAGGGGGAAAGAGAGGGGAGGAGAGAGAAAGGGGGAAAGACAGAGGGGAGGAGTGAGAAGGGGGAAACACAGAGGAGAGGTGATGTTGGGCGAGTGAGGAGGAAGTTGTTTCCCCAAACACGCCCCCCCTCATGGGGTGATGTGAGGGGTGGGGCAGGAAGGAGAGGCCAGGGCAGGGTGATCCCTGGATACCCTGCAGGGGTATGGGCAAAGGGCCAGGCACACACCCCCTTTGGCACCTGCTAGACACACCCTCCTCTCTGATGCCCATAGCAGTGACATCAGCAGCACTCGTCTCCACTAACCAGCCAAGCACACACCCACTGTTGTTTGTCAGGTAGGATGTGAATGATTATGGTTTAGCTGAACCTGACACTACAGTCACAACAAATGAGAACAGACATTTTGTTACAAACTGTTACTATAATTTCTTACGAAGGACAAAAGGCCAACTTAAAAAAGCTCACTATAATGATAGATGGAGCGAGAAGAATGAGAAAGGGGGGAGAAGAGAGAAATGCAGAGAGCCCTCCTGTACACACAGGAAACTTGCTGCAAGGCCCCCTTCCACTCTCTCACACACTTATAACACAATCTCACCAGACAAAGTTCTGAGCCACACAGAGAGAAGCAAATACAGTTGAAGTCGGAAGTTTACATACACCTTAGCCAAGTACATTTAAACTCAGTTTTTCACAATTCCTGACATTTAATCCTAGTAGAAAATCCCTGTCTAAGGTCAGTTAAAGTAAAGTGGTGATCCTAGGAATGTAAAATGTCAGAATAGTAGTAGAGAGAAGGATTTATTTCAGCTTTTATTTCTTTCATCACATTCCCAGTGGGTCAGAAGTTTACATCCACTCATTTAGTATTTGGTAGCATTGCCTTTAAATTGTTTAACTTGGGTCAAATGTTTTGGGTAGCCTTCCACAAGCTTCCCACAATAATTTTGGCCCATTCCTCCTGACAGAGCTGGTGTAACTGTCAGGTTTGTAGGCCTCCTTGCTCGCACATGCTTTTTCAGTTCTGCCCACACATTTTCTATAGGATTGAGGTCAGGGCTTTGTGATGGCCACTCCAATACCTTGACTTTGTTGTCCTTAAGCCATTTTGCCACAACTTTGGAAGTATGCTTGGGGTCAATGCCATTTGGAAGACCCATTTGCGACCAAGATTTTAACTTCCTGACTGATGTCTTGAGATGTTGCTTCAATATATCCACATTCTTTTCCTACCTCATGATGCCATCTATTTTGTGAAGTGCACCAGTCCCTCCTGCAGCAAAGCACCCCCACAACATGATGATGCCACCCCCGTGCTTCACGGTTGGTATGGTGTTCTTCGGCTTGCAAGCCGCCCCCTTTTTCCTCCAAATATAATGATGGTCATTATGGCCAAACAGTTCTATTTGTGTTTCATCAGACCAGAGGACATTTTTCCAAAATGTACAATCTTTGTCCCCATGTGCAGTTGCAAACCGTAGTCTGGCTTTTTATGGCGGTTTTGGAGCAGTGGCTTCTTCCTGGCTGAGCGGCCGTTCAGGTTATGTAGATATAGGATTCGTATTACTGTGGATATACAGTGCCTTGCGAAAGTATTCGGCCCCCTTGAACTTTGCGACCTTTTGCCACATTTCAGGCTTCAAACATAAAGATATAAAACTGTATTTTTTTGTGAAGAATCAACAACAAGTGGGACACAATCATGAAGTGGAACGACATTTATTGGATATTTCAAACTTTTTTAACAAATCAAAAACTGAAAAATTGGGCGTGCAAAATTATTCAGCCCCTTTACTTTCAGTGCAGCAAACTCTCTCCAGAAGTTCAGTGAGGATCTCTGAATGATCCAATGTTGACCTAAATGACTAATGATGATAAATACAATCCACCTGTGTGTAATCAAGTCTCCGTATAAATGCACCTGCACTGTGATAGTCTCAGAGGTCCGTTAAAAGCGCAGAGAGCATCATGAAGAACAAGGAACACACCAGGCAGGTCCGAGATACTGTTGTGAAGAAGTTTAAAGCCGGATTTGGATACAAAAAGATTTCCCAAGCTTTAAACATCCCAAGGAGCACTGTGCAAGCGATAATATTGAAATGGAAGGAGTATCAGACCACTGCAAATCTACCAAGACCTGGCCGTCCCTCTAAACTTTCAGCTCATACAAGGAGAAGACTGATCAGAGATGCAGCCAAGAGGCCCATGATCACTCTGGATGAACTGCAGAGATCTACAGCTGAGGTGGGAGACTCTGTCCATAGGACAACAATCAGTCGTATATTGCACAAATCTGGCCTTTATGGAAGAGTGGCAAGAAGAAAGCCATTTCTTAAAGATATCCATAAAAAGTGTTGTTTAAAGTTTGCCACAAGCCACCTGGGAGACCAAACATGTGGAAGAAGGTGCTCTGGTCAGATGAAACCAAAATTGAACTTTTTGGCAACAATGCAAAACGTTATGTTTGGCGTAAAAGCAACACAGCTCATCACCCTGAACACACCATCCCCACTGTCAAACATGGTGGTGGCAGCATCATGGTTTGGGCCTGCTTTTCTTCAGCAGGGACAGGGAAGATGGTTAAACTTGATGGGAAGATGGATGGAGCCAAATACAGGACCATTCTGGAAGAAAACCTGATGGAGTCTGCAAAAGACCTGAGACTGGGACGGAGATTTGTCTTCCAACAAGACAATGATCCAAAACATAAATCAAAATCTACAATGGAATGGTTCAATAATAAACATATCCAGGTGTTAGAATGGTCAAAGTCAAAGTCCAGAACTGAATCCAATCGAGAATCTGTGGAAAGAACTGAAAACTGCTGTTCACAAATGCTCTCCATCCAACCTCACTGAGCTCGAGCTGTTTTGCAAGGAGGAATGGGAAAAAATTTCAGTCTCTCAATGTGCAAAACTGATAGAGACATACCCCAAGCGACTTACAGCTGTAATCGCAGCAAAAGGTGGCGCTACAAAGTATTAACTTAAGGGGGCTGAATAATGTGGCACGCCCAATTTTTCAGTTTTTGATTTGTTAAAAAAGTTTGAAATATCCAATAAATGTCATTCCACTTCATGATTGTGTCCCACTTGTTGTTGATTCTTCACAAAAAAATACAGTTTTATATCTTTATGTTTGAAGCATGAAATGTGGGAAAAGGTCGCAAAGTTCAAGGGGGCCGAATACTTTCGCAAGGCACTGTAGATACTTTTGTACCTGTTTCCTCCAGCATCTTCACAAGGTCCTTTGCTGTTGTTCTAGGATTGATGTGCACTTTTCGCGCCAAAGTACGTTCATCTCTAGGAAACAGAACACGTCTCCTTCCCGAGCGGTATGACGACTGCGTGGTCCCATGGTGTTTATACTTGCGTACCATTGTGTGTACAGATGAACGTGGTACCTTCAAGCGGTTGGAAATTGCTCCCAAGGATGAACCAGACTTGTGGAGGACAAAACTATTTTTTCTGAGGTCTTGGCTGATTTCTTTTGATTTTCCCATGATGTCAAGCAAAGAGGCACTGAGTTTGAAGGTATGCCTTGAAATACATCCACAGGTACACCTCCAATAGGCTAATTGACATCATTTGAATCAATCAGAAGCTTCTAAAGCCATGACATTTTCTGGAATTCTCCAAGCTGTTTAAAGGCACAGTCAACTTAGTGTATGTTAACTTCTGACCCACTGGAATTGTGATACAGTGAATTATAAGTGAAATAATCTATCTGTAAACAATTGTTGGAAAAAGTACTTGTGTCATGCACAAAGTAGATGTCCTAACCGACTTGCCAAAACTATAGTTTGTTAACAAGACATTTATAGAGTGGTTGAAAAATGAGTTATAATGACTCCAACATAAGTGTATGTAAACTTACATGCATGAACACACTCACACACGCTCTCTGACATGTCTTCAGAGGGGTACAGGAAACTCACTTCACTGATTTAAACATAACTTTGTACATTACAAATCTACTCACTCTCTGTGTGATATTTCTGGTGACGACAACGGCTGAGAGGACAAGGGATGAATATGACAGTGGTTTTAAAAAGGTTTTAGAGCCAAGTGTCAAGGGAAGCTGTTGAACTTCCAATGTCCTCAGAGCTTTGCATGCCATGGTGGAAGACAAGGACGCTGGGCTCTGAGATCTCTAAAAGACATCAAAGACTCATAGATCTCAAAGACAGAGACTCGGAGAGAAGTCTGATTTCTGACGCTGTGAGTTAAAATCCTTGAATACAATCTGACACGAAAAATCTCGGTTCACAACTAAGTCGTTCTGATCTAACTAAGAGTCAATCTGATCTAACTTCGACACTTACTTTTGTTGCATTACACTTGTGCTTTGGCAATACACATATGACCTTCCATGTCTTAAAGTAATTATACATTAATATATATACACACAGTAGCAGTCAAAAGTTTGGATACACCTACTCATTCAAGTGTTTTTCTTTATTTTTACTATTTTCTAAATTGTAGAATAATAGTGAAGACATCAAAACTATGAAATAACATTTGGAATCATGTAGTAACCAAAAAAGTTGCTTTGCACACTCTTGGCATTCTCTCAACCCTATGACTGCAGAATGCTGTGGTAGCCATGCTGGTTAAGAGTGCCTTGAATTCTAAATAAATCAATGACAGTGTCACCAGCAAAGCACCCCCACACCTCCTCCTCCATGCTTCACGGTGGAAATCACACATGCAGAGATCATCTGTTCACCTACTCTGCGTCTCACAAAGACACAGAGGTTGGAACCAAAAATCGCAAATTTGGACTCATCAGACCAAAGGACAGATGTCCACCGGTCTAACGTCCATTGCTCGTCTTTCTTGGCCCAAGCAAGTATTTTCTTCTGTGCTTTAAAGCTGCACTATGCAGAAATGTCTTCATTTCCTGATTGCAAAAATTCTAATAGTTCGCCTAATTTTTGTTTATGTGAAAAAACAAGCAAGTATAGCGTAGAGAATCATTGTACCATCTAAACCGCTGTGAAATATGTTTTCCATAAGCAAAAGTATTGTATTTTCAGCTGTTTGAAGTTGGTGTACAAAACCCAAAGTAAAAGACACAAAAATTAAACTTAAGAACGGGAAGCAAAGAAATAGTGGACATAGAACATATTTATGGCTTCTTAGACTGCTTTCAATGAGAATGATGGATCGCCCAAAAAGTTACCTATTGCAGCTTTAAATATGCTACATTTCAGAGACTAATACCTTTGGTCATACCATTAGTATGCACAGACTCAGGCATGCACAAGCACACTAATGTACAGGGTCTCTCCCAACATCAGGCTGTCAGATGGCCGTCCCCGCCGAACGTCAGACGGCCGTCCTCTCCGAACGTCAGACGGCCGTCCTCTCCGAACGTCAGACGGCCGTCCTCTCCGAACGTCAGACGGCCGTCCTCTCCGAACGTCAGACGGCCGTCCTCTCCGAACGTCAGACGGCCGTCCTCTCCGAACGTCAGACGGCCGTCCTCTCCGAACGTCAGACGGCCGTCCTCTCCGAACGTCAGACGGCCTTCCCCTCCGAACGTCAGACGGCCGTCCCCGCCGAACGTCAGACGGCCGTCCTCTCCGAACGTCAGACGGCCGTCCCCGCCGAACGTCAGACGGCCGTCCCCGCCGAACGTCAGACGGCCGTCCCCGCCGAACGTCAGACTGCCGTCCCCGCCGAACGTCAGACGGCCGTCCCCGCCGAACGTCAGACGGCCGTCCCCGCCGAACGTCAGACGGCCGTCCCCGCCGAACGTCAGACGGCCGTCCCCGCCGAACGTCAGACGGCCGTCCCCGCCGAACGTCAGACGGCCGTCCCCGCCGAACGTCAGACGGCCGTCCCCGCCGAACGTCAGACGGCCGTCCCCGCCGAACGTCAGACGGCCGTCCCCGCCGAACGTCAGACGGCCGTCCCCGCCGAACGTCAGTCGGCCGTCCTCTCCGAAGGTCAGACGACCGTCCTCTCCGAACGTCAGACGGCCGTCCCCGCCGAACGTCAGACGGCCGTCCTCTCCGAACGTCAGATGGCCGTCCTCTCCGAACGTCAGATGGCCGTCCTCTCCGAACGTCAGATGGCCGTCCTCTCCGAACGTCAGACGGCCGTCCCCGCCGAACGTCAGATGGCCGTCCTCTCCGAACGTCAGATGGCCATCCTCTCCGAACGTCAGACGGCCGTCCCCGCCGAACGTCAGATGGCCGTCCTCTCCGAACGTCAGATGGCTGTCCTCTCCAAACATGAAGACTTTAATAGATGTGACACTGGGAAGGTTTCACACCATAGTCAGGAAACAGGAACCAGAGGACAACGAAGCAAAACAACTAATACAGAACAAGGGTACAAAGTGGATGAGAGGGCTATGGTGAAAACACACACACACTAAAGGTCTCAAGAAACCCCCCCCACCCCAAAAACATTACAAATCAAAAAAAAAATATTGTGACTAAGATATGAAGTAACCTTGGTAGTACCAAGTTGGTCCCCTTCCGGGGCTTGGGGCCTGTGTGGGCGGTCTGTCCGCTCTGAGGACTGTAGGCATGGCAGGGAGAGGTGAGCTGTCACCCACCATTAGCATCACCGCAGCCGCTCCGAGAGAGAGGGAGGGAGGGATGAAAAGCTGGATCCTCGCTAACCGCCATCCAGAGCCCATCCCCAGGCCTCAGAACCCTCACGCCTCCAGGGACTGGCTCGCACGCTAACACACAAACACTCCCTCCTCAGAAATTGTTAGTAGTATCAAAGGGTTGTGTGTGAGGGAAGTGAGAGGGTTGGTGTGGAGGAGTGTGTGTGTGTGTGTAAGTGTGTGGCAGGGCTGAGAAGCAGAATGTGGAAGATGTAGAAATGAACAGGAGGAGGGGAGGATAGTTTAGGAGAGGTGTTGCCAACAGTAGGCGAGAGCCACACACAGAGTGCTGTGATGATTAAAGTTGAATGTGGGGAGGGTTAGAGGAGGCTTAGATAATGCATAACTGTTGTATTGGAGGTCTAACATAACCTACACTGACACACCTACTTATTCAACTCAGTGGTACACTATCACACATGCACACAGAGTACTAAAGACCCAGATTCAGTTCAACCCTCCTACACAGGCTGTAACAGGATTCGTCCTCCTCTAACGAGGAGTATGAGAGATCGGACCAATGTGCAGCGTGGTACGTGTTCGTCATGTTTAATGAACAAAATCACTGAACACGAAAATAGAAAATAACAAATAGAAAGACAGAAAGGAAAACCGAAACAGTTCCGTGTGGAACACAGACACAGAAAACAATCACCCACCAAACACTGGTGGGGAAAGGCTACCTAAGTATAATTCTCAATCAGAGACAACTAACGACACCTGCCTCTGATTGAGAACCATACCAGGCCAAACGCAAAATACAACATAAAAAAACAAACAGACTGCCCAACCCAACTCACGCCCTGACCATACTAAAACAAAGACAAAACAAAGAAACTAAGGTCCGAACGTAACAGTACCCCTCCCAAAGGTGCAGACTCCGGCAGCAAAACCTGAACCTATAGGGGAGGGTCTGGGTGGGCGTCTGTCCGCGGATGTGGACTGTGAACTCTTAAAAACGGCGACCCTTGCCGCCGACCTCGGACTAGGGACCCTAGGACAGACGGGAGACTCCGGCAGCTCAGGACAGACGGGAGACTCCGGCAGCTCAGGACAGACGGGAGACTCCGGCAGCTCAGGACAGACGGGAGACTCCGGCAGCTCAGGACAGACGGGAGACTCCGGCAGCTCAGGACAGACGGGAGACTCCGGCAGCTCAGGACAGACGGGAGACTCCGGCAGCTCAGGACAGACGGGAGACTCCGGCAGCTCAGGACAGACGGGAGACTCCGGCAGCTCAGGACAGACGGGAGACTCCGGCAGCTCAGGACAGACGGGAGACTTCGGCAGCTCAGGACAGACGGGAGACTCCGGCAGCTCAGGACAGGCGGGAGACTCCGGCAGCTCAGGACAGATGGGAGACTCCGGCAGCTCAGGACAGACGGGAGACTCCGGCAGCTCAGGACAGACGGGAGACTCCGGCAGCTCAGGACAGACGGGAGACTCCGGCAGCTCAGGACAGACGGGAGACTCCGGCAGCTCAGGACAGACGGGAGACTCCGGCAGCTCAGGACAGACGGGAGACTCCGGCAGCAGCAGGCAGCAGGAAGACTCTGGCAGCACTGGACAGGCGTGAGCACCTGTAGGAAGGAGACGGAGAGACAGCCTGGTGTGGGGGGATGCCACCGGAGGGCTGGTGCGTGAAGGTGGCACCGGATAGACCGGACCGTGAAGGTGTACTGGAGCTCTTGAGCACCGAGCCTGCCCAACCTTACCTGGTTGAATGCTCCCCGCAGCCAGGCCAGTGCGGCGAGGTGGAATAGCCCGCACTGGGCTGTGCAGGCGAACTGGGGACACCATGCGTAAGGCTGGTGCCATGTACCCCGGCCCGAGGAGACGCACTGGAGACCAGATGCGCTGAGCCGGCTTCATGGCACCTGGCTCGATGCCCAACCTAGCCCGGCCGATACGAGGCGCTGCGCTGTAACGCACCGGGCTATGCCTGCGCACCGGGTTCACCGTGCGCCTCACGGTGCCATCCACCTCCACTCAAACAATACAACAGAGGAGGAACAACTGCGTGTTTTACCTGACAAGTTGAAAATATTCATTTTAGAACCACGGCCTCCTAATAGCTTGGGTACCAGTCTGTTTAGCTATCATTCCTCACAGAGTACAAGGAGTGGAATGTAGTCACAAAACAGGTTCTGGATTTCAGGCTATCATAATAATACTCTAGTCTGACAATCTGACAATCGTCACACAGCCTAGATATACTACAGATGGTCCTTTCCCTGATTCCTAAATGACATCATTATGAATGATTCTATAAAGGAATCATAAAACTACGCCAGGAAATACACAGTCCTCTACTGACCTGGTTGTGCTGTTCATGTGTGTGCAGCTCCAGTCCTCTACTGACCTGGTTGTGCTGTTCATGTGTGTGAAGCTCCAGTCCTCTACTGACCTGGTTGTGCTGTTCATGTGTGTGAAGCTCCAGTCCTCTACTGACCTGGTTGTGCTGTTCATGTGTGTGAAGCTCCAGTCCTCTATTGACCTGGTTGTGATGTTCATGTGTGTGAAGCTCCAGTCCTCTACTGACCTGGTTGTGATGTTCATGTGTGTGAAGCTCCAGTCCTCTACTGACCTGGTTGTGATGTTCATGTGTGTGAAGCTCCAGTCCTCTACTGACCTGGTTGTGCTGTTCATGTGTGTGAAGCTCCAGTCCTCTACTGACCTGGTTGTGCTGTTCATGTGTGTGAAGCTCCAGTCCTCTACTGACCTGGTTGTGCTGTTCATGTGTGTGAAGCTCCAGTCCTCTACTCCAGAACACTGTGCTCCCCTCGTCCCAGGACTAACATCCGGTCACTCATCATCACTCACTCTCATGTGGGACAAAAGGATAGTTTGTCTAAGGGACACACATTGGAGATCACTGCACCCCTCTCCTTTTGAAGTTTAGGGGGCTGTCTCGTTCTATCAGAATAATATAGTGTCTGTAATTAAAGTCCATTCAGGGCTCATCTAGTGGTGTCCTAACTGTCCCCCATCATCTGCTCTGGCCCTTTCAATGGCCACCTGTGACCTCGGAGACGGGGAGACAGAGTGCCATAAAATTCACAGCCACTAACACGTTCTGGTCAACAGTCCGTCTGCCTGTTCAATCACAGTCAATGAGCACTGTTTTATACAGCCAACTCATCTGTAAGATTTTAAGAGAAGTTCTTTCTAAATAGACCTTCCTACAGCCAAGCGTATTGAGCCTGGTAGGGGTTAAGAGAGTGTCGTGATTAAGCAGACAGCAATGTCTCTGTGGTCTCTTTCACTTCTCTTTCTGGAAGACAATGAAACAATGGGCCAGCTGGGTTTCTTTAGCCAATGAGGCCAGCACATTGTGGTATTGACTGGGCCTCATTGGATAGCGATAGTACTGAGGTATTGATGATGCAATACAATACAAGATGGAATGCAATCTGTCTCATTGAAACTATACATGTTTACATTGAAGTATAATAATAACTATGTTTATAGTAGCTATCAACATTTCCTGAGGTAAAGTTTTACTCTAGTATTTATTATTTTTGTGTGAGAGTTAAACCTGGTGTTCACAACACGATTTGGGCCTTGATTTAGCAGTCCCAGACATGTTTTTGAGATTAGAGACAACATCCCTATGTCGTTGCCGACACGGGGTGCGCGGCAGTCACCGACGCTCATTTCATGTTAGCGGGACAGAGACTCAATCTGAGGGGTACCGATCCCGTCTTTAAGCACTCCCAGACATCGCAATCGTTTCAAACGATTTATTTTGTCGCCACAAAACAATGCTCCAGTAGTGTGAGATGTGTCACGGCAAGTTTTGAGAACGGTGATCAGCAATAGCCAATGAGAGCTTGCCAGAGAAGAAGCCAGTGAGTATCGCATCACCCAGAATGTGTACTCTTGAGCAGGAGCGATGACTACTACTAGAATGGGTTTGTACTTGCCATAGTGTCAAATCGCTACAGCTCTGACAAGCTCTTTACACGCAATGTTATTCAATTCAAAATGTATTGGCTAGATATTTCAACTCTTTATGGCAAGCGTGAATGTCTGACTGAAAACGTTTATGAGGCTGCTTTGAGCCACAGCTCGTGGAGAAGTGACGAATCTTGTAGTGTGTGACACATCCGTGCCACATCCTTTAGTGTGCCCACCACTATGTTGGCAAGACAAAAAAACTACAGGAAAGACGGTCGTTTAATGTGAGAGGCTCAGCAATTTTAGGATTTTAAAAGTAGTGTAGTGTCTGCCAGCTCTCCTTTGGCTGAGGAGATGGGTCACACTGTCCTCCAATCCTTCAGTCAGCTAAAGACAAAGCAGGCTCAAAGCTCTGTTATGAAGTTTCCAAACTAGATGTTATTTTAGCCACATTTTTGCCGGCCGGCTGAATACGACCAAACTAAACAGAAACCTCTGTATTCACACACGCACGCACGCACACGCACACACACACACACACACACCTGACCCCCCCAGGACACGGAGCAGTGAGAGTGTGGGAAAGTTATTTCTAGGGCAGAAGCGGAGAGCGTTCCTGGGCTTTGACTCTCCTGCTCCAGATCAACATTCCACCTTTGAACCGCTCCGGCTTCGGCCGTTTGTGCCTATGATGACAATTTCTCCTTTCCTCTTAGGGGGGCGGGCACAAAGGTGGAGGGGGGGTCACCTTTTTGGCAAGTTCCCTTCTCTCCGCTAACGTGACCCACGTTACCCAGCAGACCCACGTTACCCAGCAGACCCACGTTACCCAGCAGACCCACGTTACCCAGCAGACCCACGTTACCCAGCAGACCCACGTTACCCAGCAGACCATAGACCAGGGGACCCTAAGAGACGCAACAGCCCACGTTACCCAGCAGACCATAGACCAGGGGACCCTAAGAGACGTAACAGCCCACGTTACCCAGCAGACCATAGACCAGGGGACCCTAAGAGACGTAACAGCCCACGTTATCCAGCAGACCATAGACCAGGGGACCCTAAGAGACGTAACAGCCCACGTTACCCAGCAGACCCACGTTACCCAGCAGACCATAGACCAGGGGACCCTAAGAGACGTAACAGCCCACGTTACCCAGCAGACCATAGACCAGGGGACCCTAAGAGACGTAACAGCCCACGTTATCCAGCAGACCATAGACCAGGGGACCCTAAGAGACGTAACAGACCACGTTACCCAGCAGACCATAGACCAGGGGACCCTAAGAGACGCAACAGCCCACGTTACCCAGCAGACCATAGACCAGGGGACCCTAAGAGACGTAACAGACCACGTTACCCAGCAGACCATAGACCAGGGGACCCTAAGAGATGTAACAGCCCACATTACCCAGCAGACCATAGACCAGGGGACCCTAAGAGACGTAACAGCCCACGTTACCCAGCAGACCATAGACCAGGGGACCCTAAGAGATGTAACAGCCCACGTTACCCAGCAGACCATAGACCAGGGGACCCTAAGAGACGTAACAGCCCACGTTACCCAGCAGACCCACGTTACCCAGCAGACCATAGACCAGGGGACCCCAACAGGTGGCCCACATATGAGTAGCTCACCAAACAATTCTCAAAGTACATGCAATTTTCACATGTTCCACTGCAAATTGTTATAAATAAAAGCTCCAAGCTACTATCTAATCAACGCAACAATGGCATTATCCACCCCTGGTTAGCCACTATTGGCTTAATAAGCCAAACCTAACAATATTTGCCAATCAATTTCCAGAAAAATTGCCCGTCTGTCTGGGTGGTGCGTGTGCTTGTCCATCACTCCGTGTGTAGCCTGTTGATGTGACAACCATCTTGTTGTTTGACAGAAATACTTCCCCCAAAACCGTCTCAATTAAATGTTAACTGCAAAGCAGGCTTACCTGGCAGAAGTAGATCATGAGGAAGTAAACTTTGCCATTGAATGAGCAGCAGCAGTACAGAACAATCACATTAGACTCACATTCCTCACTCTATAGATGGGCATTTAAAAGGGCCAGAGGTGCGATTAAAGGGGTATTACACAGTAAAAATGTTAGTTTTCTTCCAGACCTAAAAAATAATAAAGGTCTTCAGATATGATGTAATCATTCACATGGACTCAGAACATCACATTTAGTTATTTCTCTATGAATAATTGTAATTTTGAAAGTGAAAAACCAAACAAATCTAAAACCAGGAAAAATAAAACTGAGAAAACATAATTATGGAAAATAAACAGAACTTGGGGGAAAAAAACATATGAACCGTTATTTTAACAGGTATATTGACAGAAAACATAGTGCACTACTTCTCTTGTACACTAATGACCCAGGGAAGAGTTGACAACATAGTGCACTACTTTCTCTTGTACACCAATGACCCAGGGAAGAGTTGACAACATAGTGCACTACTTTCTCTTGTACACTAATGACCCAGGGAAGAGTTACAGAGAGAAGGGCCTATTTGAAAACTAGAAAAGTGTTTTATTTTTTTTAAGCCTTAGAAAATAGTAATAAACCTTTCCATATCCCAAAGACACATAGACACAATCTAAAAGCACCAGCAGGGTTCTACAGTAGCTACTAGTCACTACCATTATGCTAATTTAGGGGTGTTTATGAGATAGCCTCATCCCCTGTCTCCCAGCATCACTACACCACACACACACAACCCCACCCCAATCAACCAACCACCCCTCCCTGGTTGTTGTACTTGTACTCTCATCCTGATCCGAGTTGAAGATCGCTATGATTGTTTAATCTGGTCTGAATCGCGTCTGGCCGGGCCAGCCCAGTGTAATGTAATGAATGGTGAGCGCTATACGCGCCCTGTTAAGGGTTCACTGCTCCCCACTGAAACAGCTTCACTTCCAGGGCAGCTCAGGCAGAGCACAGCCTTACACAGTCTGGCAGGAGGGCAGCACATACGTCTTACTAAGTTATTATCCCACCATCTTGTTTTCATATCTGCTGCTCGTGAGAAGGTTGTTTTGTGTTGGAGACTGGATGTAGGGTAGCATGTCTGGCAACATTCCTGTCTCATCCTCTTTCTGGAGTTTGACTGGCCTAGATTACAACTACTACAAACACTAATACTGTTGCTCCCTTGTCGGGGGAAGACGGTAAGTGATGTACAGTACCATCCAAAAGTTTGGACACCTACTCAAGTCTTTTAAAAAATCTATTTTCTACATTGTAGAATAATAGTGAAGACATCAAAACTATGAAATAACACATATGGAATCATGTAGTAACCACAAAAAGTGTTAAACAAATCTAAATATATTTTATATTTGAGATTCTTCAAAGTAGCCACCCTTCACCTTGATGACAGCTTTGCACACTCTCAACCAGCTGTCATCAAGGTAAAGGATGGATACTTTGAAAAATATCAAATGTAACATATTTAGATTTGTTTGACACTTTTTTGGTTACTACATGATTCCATGTGTTATTTCATAGTTTTGATGTCTTCACTATTATTCTACAATGTAGAAAATAGTAAAAATAAAGAAAAACCCTTTAATGAGTAGGTGTCCAAACTTTTGATTGGTACTGTAGATAAAAGAGTTGTGTTCTACCCAATGTCATCTCTGACCTCTAAACTTTAAAATGTTCCCTGACAGCAGCAACAACCCTCCCCCTCCCCATCAGTCTATCCATAATCCAAATATCCATCATGTACATCTAATGTGTTTTTGGCCAATTAGAGGCCTACAGCCATACTGACTTCCTGGAATGTTGGGATTCCAAAGACTCACCCACATAGCAGAGGACTTAGAGCTGATGGCCATTTCACCTTACTGTCCTAGTCAGCAGACACATTACATGCTACTCAGGAAGTGTTACATATAGACACTCTTACAGTCTTACCTAAACCCTGTAAGGCACAGTCTCTCATGCAAACACAATGGCAGAATACTGTACATAAAAACCTCATATACATGTACATACACAGATAGATTTTACACACATACATACACAATGCATTCAGAAAGTATTCAGACCACTTTTTCCTCATTTTGTTATGTTACAACTTTATTTTAACATTTTATTAAAACAATTTTATCATCGACACACAATACCCCATAATGACAAAGCAAAAACAGGTCCTGACTAGTCTCCCAGTCCCCGCCACTGAAAAACATCCCCACAGCACGATGCTGCCACCACCATGCTTCACCGTAGGGATGGTGCCAGGTTTCCTCCAGAAGTGACGCTTGGCATTCAGGCCAAAGAGTTCCATCTTGGTTTCATTAGACCAGAGAATCTTGTTTCTCATGGTCAGAGTCCTTTAGGTGCCTTTTGGCAAACTCCAAGCGGGCTGTCCTGCCTTTTACTGAGGAGTGGCAAGTCTGGCCACTCTACCATAAAGGCCTGATTGGTGGAGTACTGCAGAGATGGTTGTCCTTCTGGAAGGTTCTCCCATCTCCACAGACGAAACCTAGGAGCTTTGTCAGAGTGACCATTGGGTTCTTGATCACCTCCCTGACCAAGGCCCTTCTCCCCCGATTGCTCCGTTTGGCCTGGCGGCCAGCTCTAGGAAGAGTCTTGGTGGTTCCAAACTTCTTCCGTTTAAGAATGATGGAGTCCACTGTGTTCTTGCAGACCTTTAATGCTGCATAAATATTTTGTTACCCTTTCCCAGATCTGAACCTCGACACAATCCTGTCTCGAAGCTCTACAGACAATCCCTTCGACCTCATGGCTTGGTTTTTGCTCCGACATGCACTGTCAACTGTGGGACCTTATATAGACAGGTGTGTCTCTTTCCAAATCATGTCCAGTCAATTGAATTTACCACAGGTGGACTCCAATCAAGTTGTAGAAACATCAAGGATGATCAATGGAAACAGGATGCACCTGAGCTCAATTTCAAGTCTCATAGTAAAGGGTATTTATTGTTAATACATTTGCAAAAATGTCTAAAAAAAAATGTTTTTGCTTTGTCATTATGGGGTATTGTGTGGAGATTGATATTGAAATATTTTGTTATTTAATAAATTTTATAATAAAGCTGTAACGTAACAAAATGTGGAAAAAGGGAAGGGGTCTGAATACTTTTCGAATGCACTGTATATCAGAATACTGTATATAAAAACCTACTGCATCATAAAAGCAGATGGGGGAATATTCACAACATACATCCAATTGGTAAGTATTCAGCTGAGGGGACCGGTCGCGTGCCACGGACTCACCTACACACCTCGCCCAAAACACAACAGGGCCTGTGTGCTTCGAGGTAGAGGAAGAGTATGAATTATTTATGTGGATTCTTTTTCAAGGAGTCCGTTCCGATCCGATTGTGACTCCCAAGCTATAGTTCCTTTGGCAGATGTATTGGAAATGTGACGAGTCATTGTGTTATGTTAGGGTATTGCAGTTTTTAGATAGATTTGATGTAAAATCATCACGTATATAAAATCAAATCACGACAGCTGTGATGTAAACAGGAAGTTTCGGTACAGTTTTATAAATGCAGACAGAGAATTTGTTCGTTCGACATGGTGGGATCTTTTTGTGTCTGCAAAATTATTTGTGCAAGGAATGGCGGTGGTAACGCCTTTATGAGCAAATATTGATACAATAACCATCATATCGAAGTAAACACGGAGTCACACAATTATATGGTGTGTGTGGTCCTCCCATTACGACTGGGGAAACCATGCAGTTTATATTAGGCTACAGATGAACTTCACAGGCTGGTGAAAGAGCACGATGATCTTGATACTCCTTTTCAATACATATCAAGAGTCTTATTCTGGTGACATGATGATCAATGCTTGACTGCCGATTGACAAATACAAATATTCTCGCTATTATCCAGAATAATCTCATCACGTAGACTAGCCTACTGTATCTGCTGGCTAGAGGCTTGTGCCAAGTCCAGAGTGGGCACATCTGCTATTTAACACAACAGTTTGTGACAAAACTATCCGTAGAGTTCAAAATGGATGGAAATGCATTGAACTTTAGATTGTTACTCGGTAGATGAAAACGTAGGCGATAAAGTACATTTTATGTGCACTACGTCATCCTGCACAGCCTTTTATCTGCAACAAGCTCATTTGATGGAAACACCCCGTGGGAAAAGGCCCATATTGTTTTTATGCAGATTTTTTGAATATCTGCATGAAAATGTGTCATCAATTGGATGGAAACCTAGCTGGTGTTTTATTTACTTCCTGTGTCTTGGCAGGACTACATTCTACTGTGAATGTCATACTGAGTGTACTCTATTAGAGTCAATATTGAATGACCCAGTTCTACAGTACAGTCTATCAGGCTCAGCTCTCCTCAATGGGAGCTTTACTACTACCACCATGCATAGAAACACACAGATGGGGACTCAGACATGGAATACAAACAAACTCAAACATTCACGAAGTCTCCCTCCCTCTCTCTGTTTAGAGCCTCTGAGGAGCCCTCATTTTAATTAGACCTGACCTCAAAATCACTTAACAGCTCCTCTCTGCTTCCACCTCACCCCCCTCTTCTCCTTCCCCATCGCTCAGCTCCACTCTTCACATATGTCCATTAACACTCCTCCCTCGGCACCCACAGCCTTATACAGGGGGGCGGGGGTAGAGGGGTAGGGGGCAGAGCATGTGAGCGGAGCAGAGCAAGGAGCAGAGCGTGCCCAATTTGACTGGAGCGTGGAGGGAGTTCCCCCAAAGGCTGGAGCGTTGGCCATTAGTGCTCACTACCTCAAGGCATGTCCAGGCCCAGCATGCATTTGATGTCTACTTGTGTGCTGCTACAGCCCCTTGCTTTAGCTACTGTCATGGAGTTCACTAAATATTTTAATTAAGAAACTGATAAAACACACAGGTGCTAAAACAAGGTTAACTTACAAAGATGAGGACCAAGAGCAAGAGAGGGAGTGTGGTGATGTAGTGTCCACAACTAAAGAATTATTGTGGAATCTGAAGGCTCATCCAAAAGGGTGAAGGGTGTTTAGCATCCCCAGTGGCTCTGCGAGCACGGAGAGGGGATTCTCAGCTGCTGCCTGCTCGAAAAATTCAAGGCACTGAGCAAAATAAGATATTTTTTGTTTAATTTCTATTTCATTTTAAGTAAGTCATAGCCTATATGGGCAATTTATAGACTATAATGATTTAATACAACAAAACGTTTAAATGTTGAGAGCTTAATGTCCCTGCCAGTCTATTGTGTCGCACTTGCAAATGCTTCAAAATGTATTTATTTATTTATTTTGTAGGCTAAAGCCTTGAAATAATTGAAATAACATAGCCTAAATAATTCATTTTCGTTCCTTCGTAGACTTCATGTCTGGCTCCAGACCTATTTATAGTGTTTATATGCTGTTTAATATGACATGTAACCTATTTATAGTGTTTATATGCTGTTTAATATGACATGTAACCTATTTAGAGTGTTTATATGCTGTTTAATATGACATGTAACCTATTTAGAGTGTTTATATGCTGTTTAATATGACATGTAACCTATTTAGAGTGTTTATATGCTGTTTAATATGACATGTAACCTATTTAGAGTGTTTATATGCTGTTTAATATGGCATGTAACCTATTTAGAGTGTTTATATGCTGTTTAATATGACATGTAACCTATTTAGAGTGTTTATATGCTGTTTAATATGACATGTAACCTATTTAGAGTGTTTATATGCTGTTTAATATGTCATGTAACCTATTTATAGTGTTCATATGCTGTTTAATATGGCATGTAACCTATTTAGAGTGTTTATATGCTGTTTAATATGACATGTAACCTATTTATAGTGTTTATATGCTGTTTAATATGTCATGTAACCTATTTAGAGTGTTTATATGCTGTTTAATATGACATGTAACCTATTTAGAGTGTTTATATGCTGTTTAATATGACATGTGACCTATTTAGAGTGTTTATATGCTGTTTAATATGACATGTAACCTATTTAGAGTGTCTATATGCTGTTTAATATGACATGTAACCTATTTATAGTGTTTATATGCTGTTTAATATGACATGTAACCTATTTAGAGTGTTTATATGCTGTTTAATATGACATGTAACCTATTTAGAGTGTTTATATGCTGTTTAATATGACATGTAACCTATTTAGAGTGTTTATATGCTGTTTAATATGACATGTAACCTATTTAGAGTGTTTATATGCTGTTTAATATGACATGTAACCTATATTTAGAGTGTTTATATGCTGTTTAATATGACATGTAACCTATTTATAGTGTTTATATGCTGTTTAATATGACATGTAACCTATTTAGAGTGTTTATATGCTGTTTAATATGACATGTAACCTATTTATAGTGTTTATATGCTGTTTAATATGGCATGTAACCTATTTAGAGTGTTTATATGCTGTTTAATATGACATGTAACCTATTTATAGTGTTTATATGCTGTTTAATATGTCATGTAACCTATTTAGAGTGTTTATATGCTGTTTAATATGACATGTAACCTATTTAGAGTGTTTATATGCTGTTTAATATGACATGTAACCTATTTATAGTGTTCATATGCTGTTTAATATGACATGTAACCTATTTATAGTGTTTATATGCTGTTTAATATGACATGTAACCTATATTTAGAGTGTTTATATGCTGTTTAATATGACATGTAACCTATTTAGAGTGTTTATATGCTGTTTAATATGTCATGTAACCTATTTAGAGTGTTTATATGCTGTTTAATATGACATGTAACCTATTTAGAGTGTTTATATGCTGTTTAATATGACATGTAACCTATTTAGAGTGTTTATATGCTGTTTAATATGACATGTAACCTATTTAGAGTGTTTATATGCTGTTTAATATGACATGTAACCTATATTTAGAGTGTTTATATGCTGTTTAATATGACATGTAACCTATTTATAGTGTTTATATGCTGTTTAATATGACATGTAACCTATTTAGAGTGTTTATATGCTGTTTAATATGTCATGTAACCTATGTAGAGTGTTTATATGCTGTTTAATATGACATGTAACCTATTTAGAGTGTTTATATGCTGTTTAATATGACATGTAACCTATTTAGAGTGTTTATATGCTGTTTAATATGACATGTAACCTATTTATAGTGTTTATATGCTGTTTAATATGACATGTAACCTATTTAGAGTGTTTATATGCTGTTTAATATGTCATGTAACCTATTTAGAGTGTCTATATGCTGTTTAATATGACATGTAACCTATTTAGAGTGTTTATATGCTGTTTAATATGACATGTAACCTATTTAGAGTGTTTATATGCTGTTTAATATGACATGTAACCTATTTAGAGTGTTTATATGCTGTTTAATATGACATGTAACCTATTTAGAGTGTTTATATGCTGTTTAATATGACATGTAACCTATTTAGAGTGTTTATATGCTGTTTAATATGACATGTAACCTATATTTAGAGTGTTTATATGCTGTTTAATATGACATGTAACCTATTTAGAGTGTTTATATGCTGTTTAATATGACATGTAACCTATTTAGAGTGTTTATATGCTGTTTAATATGACATGTAACCTATTTAGAGTGTTTATATGCTGTTTAATATGACATGTAACCTATTTATAGTGTTTATATGCTGTTTAATATGTCATGTAACCTATTTAGAGTGTTTATATGCTGTTTAATATGACATGTAACCTATTTAGAGTGTTTATATGCTGTTTAATATGACATGTAACCTATTTAGAGTGTTTATATGCTGTTTAATATGTCATGTAACCTATTTATAGTGTTTATATGCTGTTTAATATGACATGTAACCTATTTAGAGTGTTTATATGCTGTTTAATATGACATGTAACCTATTTATAGTGTTCATATGCTGTTTAATATGACATGTAACCTATTTATAGTGTTTATATGCTGTTTAATATGACATGTAACCTATATTTAGAGTGTTTATATGCTGTTTAATATGACATGTAACCTATTTAGAGTGTTTATATGCTGTTTAATATGTCATGTAACCTATTTAGAGTGTTTATATGCTGTTTAATATGACATGTAACCTATATTTAGAGTGTTTATATGCTGTTTAATATGACATGTAACCTATTTAGAGTGTTTATATGCTGTTTAATATGGCATGTAACCTATTTAGAGTGTTTATATGCTGTTTAATATGACATGTAACCTATATTTAGAGTGTTTATATGCTGTTTAATATGACATGTAACCTATTTATAGTGTTTATATGCTGTTTAATATGACATGTAACCTATTTAGAGTGTTTATATGCTGTTTAATATGACATGTAACCTATATTTAGAGTGTTTATATGCTGTTTAATATGTCATGTAACCTATTTAGAGTGTTTATATGCTGTTTAATATGACATGTAACCTATTTAGAGTGTTTATATGCTGTTTAATATGACATGTAACCTATTTAGAGTGTTCATATGCTGTTTAATATGTCATGTAACCTATTTAGAGTGTTTATATGCTGTTTAATATGACATGTAACCTATTTAGAGTGTTCAAATGCTGTTTAATATGTCATGTAACCTATTTAGAGTGTTTATATGCTGTTTAATATGACATGTAACCTATATTTAGAGTGTTTATATGCTGTTTAATATGGCATGTAACCTATTTAGAGTGTTTATATGCTGTTTAATATGGCATGTAACCTATTTAGAGTGTTTATATGCTGTTTAATATGTCATGTAACCTATATTTAGAGTGTTTATATGCTGTTTAATATGGCATGTAACCTATTTAGAGTGTTTATATGCTGTTTAATATGACATGTAACCTATTTAGAGTTCATATGCTGTTTAATATGACATGTAACCTATTTAGAGTGTTTATATGCTGTTTAATATGGCATGTAACCTATTTAGAGTGTTTATATGCTGTTTAATATGACATGTAACCTATTTAGAGTGTTTATATGCTGTTTAATATGACATGTAACCTATTTAGAGTGTTTATATGCTGTTTAATATGACATGTAACCTATTTAGAGTGTTTATATGCTGTTTAATATGACATGTAACCTATATTTAGAGTGTTTATATGCTGTTTAATATGACATGTAACCTATTTAGAGTGTTTATATGCTGTTTAATATGACATGTAACCTATTTAGAGTGTTTATATGCTGTTTAATATGACATGTAACCTATTTATAGTGTTTATATGCTGTTTAATATGTCATGTAACCTATTTAGAGTGTTTATATGCTGTTTAATATGACATGTAACCTATTTAGAGTGTTTATATGCTGTTTAATATGACATGTAACCTATTTAGAGTGTTTATATGCTGTTTAATATGTCATGTAACCTATTTATAGTGTTTATATGCTGTTTAATATGACATGTAACCTATTTAGAGTGTTTATATGCTGTTTAATATGACATGTAACCTATTTATAGTGTTCATATGCTGTTTAATATGACATGTAACCTATTTAGAGTGTTTATATGCTGTTTAATATGTCATGTAACCTATTTATAGTGTTTATATGCTGTTTAATATGACATGTAACCTATTTAGAGTGTTTATATGCTGTTTAATATGTCATGTAACCTATTTATAGTGTTTATATGCTGTTTAATATGACATGTAACCTATTTAGAGTGTTTATATGCTGTTTAATATGACATGTAACCTATATTTAGAGTGTTTATATGCTGTTTAATATGACATGTAACCTATATTTAGAGTGTTTATATGCTGTTTAATATGACATGTAACCTATTTAGAGTGTTTATATGCTGTTTAATATGACATGTAACCTATTTATAGTGTTTATATGCTGTTTAATATGGCATGTAACCTATTTAGAGTGTTTATATGCTGTTTAATATGACATGTAACCTATATTTAGAGTGTTTATATGCTGTTTAATATGACATGTAACCTATTTAGAGTGTTTATATGCTGTTTAATATGTCATGTAACCTATTTAGAGTGTTTATATGCTGTTTAATATGACATGTAACCTATATTTAGAGTGTTCATATGCTGTTTAATATGTCATGTAACCTATATTTAGAGTGTTTATATGCTGTTTAATATGACATGTAACCTATTTAGAGTGTTTATATGCTGTTTAATATGTCATGTAACCTATTTAGAGTGTTTATATGCTGTTTAATATGACATGTAACCTATTTATAGTGTTTATATGCTGTTTAATATGACATGTAACCTATTTAGAGTGTCTATATGCTGTTTAATATGACATGTAACCTATTTAGAGTGTTTATATGCTGTTTAATATGACATGTAACCTATTTATAGTGTTTATATGCTGTTTAATATGTCATGTAACCTATTTAGAGTGTTTATATGCTGTTTAATATGACATGTAACCTATTTAGAGTGTTTATATGCTGTTTAATATGACATGTAACCTATTTAGAGTGTTTATATGCTGTTTAATATGACATGTAACCTATTTATAGTGTTCATATGCTGTTTAATATGACATGTAACCTATTTATAGTGTTTATATGCTGTTTAATATGACATGTAACCTATATTTAGAGTGTTTATATGCTGTTTAATATGACATGTAACCTATTTAGAGTGTTTATATGCTGTTTAATATGTCATGTAACCTATTTAGAGTGTTTATATGCTGTTTAATATGACATGTAACCTATTTAGAGTGTTTATATGCTGTTTAATATGACATGTAACCTATTTAGAGTGTTCATATGCTGTTTAATATGACATGTAACCTATTTATAGTGTTTATATGCTGTTTAATATGTCATGTAACCTATTTAGAGTGTTTATATGCTGTTTAATATGTCATGTAACCTATTTAGAGTGTTTATATGCTGTTTAATATGACATGTAACCTATTTAGAGTGTCTATATGCTGTTTAATATGTCATGTAACCTATTTAGAGTGTTTATATGCTGTTTAATATGACATGTAACCTATTTATAGTGTTTATATGCTGTTTAATATGACATGTAACCTATTTAGAGTGTTTATATGCTTTTTAATATGGCATGTAACCTATTTAGAGTGTTTATATGCTGTTTAATATGACATGTAACCTATTTAGAGTGTTTATATGCTGTTTAATATGTCATGTAACCTATTTATAGTGTTTATATGCTGTTTAATATGACATGTAACCTATTTAGAGTGTTTATATGCTGTTTAATATGACATGTAACCTATATTTAGAGTGTTTATATGCTGTTTAATATGACATGTAACCTATATTTAGAGTGTTTATATGCTGTTTAATATGACATGTAACCTATTTAGAGTGTTTATATGCTGTTTAATATGACATGTAACCTATTTATAGTGTTTATATGCTGTTTAATATGGCATGTAACCTATTTAGAGTGTTTATATGCTGTTTAATATGACATGTAACCTATATTTAGAGTGTTTATATGCTGTTTAATATGACATGTAACCTATTTATAGTGTTTATATGCTGTTTAATATGACATGTAACCTATTTAGAGTGTTTATATGCTGTTTAATATGTCATGTAACCTATTTAGAGTGTTTATATGCTGTTTAATATGACATGTAACCTATATTTAGAGTGTTCATATGCTGTTTAATATGTCATGTAACCTATATTTAGAGTGTTTATATGCTGTTTAATATGACATGTAACCTATTTAGAGTGTTTATATGCTGTTTAATATGTCATGTAACCTATTTAGAGTGTTTATATGCTGTTTAATATGACATGTAACCTATTTAGAGTGTCTATATGCTGTTTAATATGACATGTAACCTATTTAGAGTGTTTATATGCTGTTTAATATGACATGTAACCTATTTAGAGTTTATATGCTGTTTAATATGTCATGTAACCTATTTATAGTGTTTATATGCTGTTTAATATGTCATGTAACCTATTTATAGTGTTTATATGCTGTTTAATATGACATGTAACCTATTTAGAGTGTTTATATGCTGTTTAATATGACATGTAACCTATTTAGAGTGTTTATATGCTGTTTAATATGTCATGTAACCTATTTATAGTGTTTATATGCTGTTTAATATGGCATGTAACCTATTTAGAGTGTTTATATGCTGTTTAATATGACATGTAACCTATTTAGAGTGTTTATATGCTGTTTAATATGACATGTAACCTATTTATAGTGTTTATATGCTGTTTAATATGGCATGTAACCTATTTAGAGTGTTCATATGCTGTTTAATATGGCATGTAACCTATTTATAGTGTTTATATGCTGTTTAATATGTCATGTAACCTATATATAGTGTTTATATGCTGTTTAATATGACATGTAACCTATTTAGAGTGTTTATATGCTGTTTAATATGTCATGTAACCTATTTATAGTGTTTATATGCTGTTTAATATGGCATGTAACCTATTTATAGTGTTTATATGCTGTTTAATATGTCATGTAACCTATTTATAGTGTTTATATGCTGTTTAATATGACATGTAACCTATTTAGAGTGTTTATATGCTGTTTAATATGACATGTAACCTATTTAGAGTGTTTATATGCTGTTTAATATGTCATGTAACCTATTTAGAGTGTTTATATGCTGTTTAATATGTCATGTAACCTATTTAGAGTGTTTATATGCTGTTTAATATGACATGTAACCTATTTAGAGTGTTTATATGCTGTTTAATATGACATGTAACCTATTTATAGTGTTTATATGCTGTTTAATATGACATGTAACCTATTTAGAGTGTCTATATGCTGTTTAATATGTCATGTAACCTATTTAGAGTGTTTATATGCTGTTTAATATGACATGTAACCTATTTAGAGTGTTTATATGCTGTTTAATATGACATGTAACCTATTTATAGTGTTTATATGCTGTTTAATATGACATGTAACCTATTTATAGTGTTTATATGCTGTTTAATATGACATGTAACCTATTTAGAGTGTTTATATGCTGTTTAATATGTCATGTAACCTATATTTAGAGTGTTTATATGCTGTTTAATATGACATGTAACCTATTTAGAGTGTTTATATGCTGTTTAATATGACATGTAACCTATTTAGAGTGTTTATATGCTGTTTAATATGTCATGTAACCTATTTAGAGTGTTTATATGCTGTTTAATATGACATGTAACCTATTTAGAGTGTCTATATGCTGTTTAATATGACATGTAACCTATTTAGAGTGTTTATATGCTGTTTAATATGACATGTAACCTATTTAGAGTTTATATGCTGTTTAATATGTCATGTAACCTATTTATAGTGTTTATATGCTGTTTAATATGTCATGTAACCTATTTAGAGTGTCTATATGCTGTTTAATATGTCATGTAACCTATTTAGAGTGTTTATATGCTGTTTAATATGACATGTAACCTATTTAGAGTGTCTATATGCTGTTTAATATGACATGTAACCTATTTAGAGTGTTTATATGCTGTTTAATATGACATGTAACCTATTTATAGTGTTTATATGCTGTTTAATATGGCATGTAACCTATTTAGAGTGTTCATATGCTGTTTAATATGGCATGTAACCTATTTATAGTGTTTATATGCTGTTTAATATGTCATGTAACCTATATATAGTGTTTATATGCTGTTTAATATGACATGTAACCTATTTAGAGTGTTTATATGCTGTTTAATATGTCATGTAACCTATTTATAGTGTTTATATGCTGTTTAATATGGCATGTAACCTATTTATAGTGTTTATATGCTGTTTAATATGACATGTAACCTATTTAGAGTGTTTATATGCTGTTTAATATGTCATGTAACCTATTTATAGTGTTTATATGCTGTTTAATATGTCATGTAACCTATTTAGAGTGTTTATATGCTGTTTAATATGACATGTAACCTATTTATAGTGTTTATATGCTGTTTAATATGTCATGTAACCTATTTAGAGTGTTTATATACTGTTTAATATGACATGTAACCTATTTAGAGTGTTTATATGCTGTTTAATATGACATGTAACCTATTTAGAGTGTTTATATGCTGTTTAATATGTCATGTAACCTATTTATAGTGTTTATATGCTGTTTAATATGTCATGTAACCTATTTAGAGTGTTTATATGCTGTTTAATATGTCATGTAACCTATTTAGAGTGTTTATATGCTGTTTAATATGACATGTAACCTATTTAGAGTGTTTATATGCTGCTTAATATGACATGTAACCTATTTATAGTGTTTATATGCTGTTTAATATGACATGTAACCTATTTAGAGTGTCTATATGCTGTTTAATATGTCATGTAACCTATTTAGAGTGTTTATATGCTGTTTAATATGACATGTAACCTATATTTAGAGTGTTTATATGCTGTTTAATATGTCATGTAACCTATATTTAGAGTGTTTATATGCTGTTTAATATGTCATGTAACCTATTTAGAGTGTTTATATGCTGTTTAATATGACATGTAACCTATTTAGAGTGTTTATATGCTGTTTAATATGACATGTAACCTATTTAGAGTGTTTATATGCTGTTTAATATGTCATGTAACCTATATTTAGAGTGTTTATATGCTGTTTAATATGACATGTAACCTATATTTAGAGTGTTTATATGCTGTTTAATATGACATGTAACCTATTTATAGTGTTTATATGCTGTTTAATATGACATGTAACCTATTTATAGTGTTTATATGCTGTTTAATATGACATGTAACCTATTTAGAGTGTTTATATGCTGTTTAATATGACATGTAACCTATTTAGAGTGTCTATATGCTGTTTAATATGACATGTGACCTATAGACATGAAGTCTACGAAGGAACGAAAATGAATTATTTAGGCTATGTTATTTCAATTATTTCAAGGCTTTAGCCTACAAAATAAATACATTTTGAAGCATTTGCAAAGTCCTCTCTGCTCTCGTCTTCCACTCTCATCCCTTTCTGTCCTCTCTGCTCTCGTCTTCCACCCTCATCCCTTTCTGTCCTCTCTGCTCTCGTCTTCCACCTTCATCCCTTTCTGTCCTCTCTGCTCTCGTCTTCCACCCTCATCCCTTTCTGTCCTCTCGTCTTCCACCCTCATCCCTTTCTGTCCTCTCTGCTCTTGTCTTCCACCCTCATCTCTTTCTGTCCTCTCTGCTCCAGTCTTCCACCCTCATCCCTTTCTGTCCTCTCTGCTCTCGTCTTCCACCCTCATCCCTTTCTGTCCTCTCTGCTCCTGTCTTCCACCCTCATCCCTTTCTGTCCTCTCTGCTCCTGTCTTCCACCCTCATCCCTTTCTGTCCTCTCTGCTCCTGTCTTCCACCCTCATCCCTTTCTGTCCTCTCTGCTCCTGTCTTCCACCCTCATCCCTTTCTGTCCTCTCTGCTCCAGTCTTCCACCCTCATCCCTTTCTGTCCTCTCTGCTATAGTCTTCCGCCCTCATCCCTTTCTGTCCTCTCTGCTATAGTCTTCCACCCTCATCCCTTTCTGTCCTCTCTGCTATAGTCTTCCGCCCTCATCCCTTTCTGTCCTCTCTGCTATAGTCTTCCGCCCTCATCCCTTTCTGTCCTCTCTGCTCTAGTCTTCCGCCCTAATCCCTTTCTGCCCTCTCGTCTTCCATTCCTGGACATTAACCCACATCTTCCTCCTCTTTCATCCTCTTCTTTCGCAACTTCAATTTCTCCTCTGGTTTCCCCTTAATCTCCCCCTATCCTCTCTGCTCGCTCACTTCCTTCTTTAGTCCTCAAAAGATGATCTGGAAAATAACCAAACTAAAACTAAAAAACCCTCTTCCACTGTTACTCCTCCACACCTAGCTGACAGACAGACATCACAGAGGATCGGCCTGTCTCACCTCTCTAAGAGGGGACTAATTTGACACACATCCCCTAGTCTCATACTACAGCTGACCCCTGACCTCTTACCCTGCCATGGCACCCCAGTACCCCACCGGGGGGGTTATCCATCAGTCTGAGGGGTCACAGCAGGGTAAGGAGACTTCAGTGGGTAATTCTCACATTCTACAGAGCTTCGTCAGGTGAGGTGAGCAGCCTTCATTGTGAAACTGAATGACTGACAAGTGTGTGAGCGTGTGTCTAGTATGAGTAAAGTATGACCGAGAATGCACACTATTTGTAGGTGTGTTTGTTTTTGTCTGTGTCAGTGCGTAAATATGTATCTGCATGTCACACCACAAGTGTGTGTGAGTGTGTGTGTCCCTGTGAGTGTGTTTTCCCTGTGAGTGTGTGTTAATCTGGTCTTAACACCTAACCATCTACCTGCTCAGACATGGGTTAATTCTGCCCTAAGGCATTATGGGTAATGCCCGTCTGTCAACTGACACCTGAACTTTTCATGGTAGCCACGGCAACCTTATCACGGAACCTGTCAAACCACCATGACAACGAGTGTATGTCAGTCTGTCCAGACTAGGGGTTATGTTTCAGTTTATATAGGGTTCAGCTATAGGGTAGACATCACGGCTGGGGTCAACTCCTTTCAATGCAGTCAATTTAGGTAGTAAACTAAAATCCAGTTTACTTCCTGAACTTACTGAATTGAAATGCAATTGATCCCAACTCTACATAGGGTTTAGGAAGTATAGGCCCAGTCACAGAGGTTAGCAGGTCCATGGTATGGTAAAGAATGCAGGATTTTGTCTTGGTATAAAAGGGATAATTGTTTGGCATGGTGGTGTACTCTCTCTCTGTGTGAACATAAAACCACAGAAACTAAGAGCGCAAGAAAAATAGAAAGGAAAGAGAGAGGACAGCATGAGCGAGAGACACCACTAGAAAAACAAACATATTAATAGTTGAAGGTGGAGAAGGAGAGACACCACTAGAGAGAGACAGATTAATAGTTGAAGGTAGAGAAGGAGAGACACCACTAGAGAGATAGACAGATGAATAGTTGAAAGTGGAGAAGGAGAGACACCACTAGAGAGAGACAGATGAATAGTTGAAGGTAGAGAAGGAGACACCACTAGAGAGAGACAGATGAATAGTTGAAGGTAGAGAAGGAGACACCACTAGAGAGATAGGCAGATGAATAGTTGAAGGTGAGAAGGAGAGACACCACTAGAGAGAGACAGATTAATAGTTGAAGGTAGAGAAGGAGAGACACCACTAGAGAGAGACAGATGAATAGTTGAAGGTAGAGAAGGAGAGACACCACTAGAGAGAGACAGATGAATAGTTGAAGGTGGAGAAGGAGAGACACCACTAGAGATCGACAGATGAATAGTTGAAGGTGATGAAGGAGAGACACCACTAGAGAGAGACAGATGAATAGTTGAAGGTGGAGAAGGAGAGACACCACTAGAAAAACAAACAGATAAATAGTTGGTGGTGAAGGAGAGACACCACTAGAGATAGACAGATGAATAGTTGAAAGTGGAGAAGGAGAGACACCACTAGAGATAGACAGATAAATAGTTGAAGGTGGAGAAGGAGAGACACCACTAGAGAGAGACAGATGAATAGTTGGTGGTGAAGGAGAGACACCACTAGAGATAGACAGATGAATAGTTGAAGGTGGAGAAGGAGAGACACCACTAGAGAGAGACAGATGAATAGTTGAAGGTGGAGAAGGAGAGACACCACTAGAGAGACATATGAATAGTTGAAAGTGGAGAGACACCACTAGAGAGAGAGAGATGAATAGTTGAAAGTGGAGAGACACCACTAGAGAGAGACAGATGAATAGTTGAAGGTGGAGAAGGAGAGACACCACTAGAGATAGACAGATGAATAGTTGAAAGTGGAGAGACACCACTAGAGATAGACAGATGAATAGTTGAAGGTGGAGAAGGAGAGACACCACTAGAAAAACAAACAGATGAATAGTTGAAGGTGGAGAAGGAGAGACACCACTAGAGAGAGACAGATGAATAGTTGAAAGTGGAGAGACACCACTAGAGAGAGACAGATGAATAGTTGAAGGTAGAGAAGGAGACACCACTAGAGAGAGACAGATGAATAGTTGAAGGTAGAGAAGGAGAGACACCACTAGAGATAGACAGATGAATAGTTGAAAGTAGAGAAGGAGAGACACCACAAGAGAGAGACAGATGAATAGTTGAAGGTGATGAAGGAGAGACACCACTAGAGAGAGACAGATGAATAGTTGAAGGTGGAGAAGGAGAGACACCACTAGAGATAGACAGATGAATAGTTGAAGGTAGAGAAGGAGAGACACCACTAGAGAGAGACAGATGAATAGTTGAAGGTGGAGAAGGAGAGACACCACTAGAGATAGACAGATGAATAGTTGAAAGTGGAGAGACACCACTAGAGAGAGAGAGATGAATAGTTGAAGGTGGAGAAGGAGAGACACCACTAGAAAAACAAACAGATGAATAGTTGAAGGTGGAGAAGGAGAGACACCACTAGAGAGAGACAGATGAATAGTTGAAAGTGGAGAGACACCACTAGAGAGAGACAGATGAATAGTTGAAGGTAGAGAAGGAGACACCACTAGAGAGAGACAGATGAATAGTTGAAGGTAGAGAAGGAGAGACACCACTAGAGATAGACAGATGAATAGTTGAAAGTAGAGAAGGAGAGACACCACAAGAGAGAGACAGATGAATAGTTGAAGGTGATGAAGGAGAGACACCACTAGAGAGAGACAGATGAATAGTTGAAGGTGGAGAAGGAGAGACACCACTAGAGAGAGACAGATGAATAGTTGAAGGTAGAGAAGGAGAGACACCACTAGAGAGAGACAGATGAATAGTTGAAGGTGGAGAAGGAGAGACACCATTAGAGAGATCGACAGATGAATAGTTGAAGGTGGAGAAGGAGAGACACCACTAGAGAGAGACAGATGAATAGTTGAAGGTGATGAAGGAGAGACACCACTAGAGAGAGACAGATGAATAGTTGAAGGTGGAGAAGGAGAGACACCACTAGAGAGAGACAGATGAATAGTTGAAGGTGGAGAAGGAGAGACAACACTAGAAAAACAAACAGATGAATAGTTGGTGGTGAAGGAGAGACACCACTAGAGATAGACAGATGAATAGTTGAAAGTGGAGAAGGAGAGACACCACTAGAGATAGACAGATGAATAGTTGAAGGTGGAGAAGGAGAGACACCACTAGAGAGAGACAGATGAATAGTTGAAGGTGGAGAAGGAGAGACACCACTAGAGAGACATATGAATAGTTGAAAGTGGAGAGACACCACTAGAGAGAGAGAGATGAATAGTTGAAAGTGGAGAGACACCACTAGAGATAGACAGATGAATAGTTGAAGGTGGAGAAGGAGAGACACCACTAGAAAAACAAACATATGAATAGTTGAAGGTGGAGAAGGAGAGACACCACTAGAGAGAGACAGATTAATAGTTGAAAGTGGAGAGACACCACTAGAGAGAGAGAGATGAATAGTTGAAGGTGGAGAAGGAGAGACACCACTAGAGAGAGACAGATGAATAGTTGAAAGTAGAGAAGGAGAGACACCACAAGAGAGAGACAGATGAATAGTTGAAAGTGGAGAAGGAGAGACACCACTAGAGAGAGAGACAGATGAATAGTTGAAGGTGGAGAAGGAGAGACACCATTAGAGAGATCGACAGATGAATAGTTGAAGGTGGAGAAGGAGAGACACCACTAGAGAGAGACAGATGAATAGTTGAAGGTGGAGAAGGAGAGACACCACTAGAGATAGGCAGATGAATAGTTGAAGGTGGAGAAGGAGAGACACCACTAGAGATAGACAGATGAATAGTTGAAAGTGGAGAAGGAGAGACACCACTAGAAAAACAAACAGATGAATAGTTGAAGGTGGAGAAGGAGAGACACCACTAGAGAGAGACAGATGAATAGTTGAAGGTAGAGAAGGAGAGGCACCACTAGAGAGAGACAGAAGAATAGTTGAAGGTGGAGAAGGAGAGACACCACTAGAGAGACAGATGAATAGTTGAAAGTGGAGAGACACCACTAGAGAGAGAGAGATGAATAGTTGAAAGTGGAGAGACACCACTAGAGATAGACAGATGAATAGTTGAAAGTGGAGAGACACCACTAGAGATAGACAGATGAATAGTTGAAAGTGGAGAGACACCACTAGAGATAGACAGATGAATAGTTGAAGGTGGAGAAGGAGAGACACCACTAGAAAAACAAACAGATGAATAGTTGAAGGTGATGAAGGAGAGACACCACTAGAGAGAGACAGATGAATAGTTGAAGGTAGAGAAGGAGAGACACCACTAGAGAGAGACAGATGAATAGTTGAAGGTGGAGAAGGAGAGACACCACTAGAGAGAGAGAGATGAATAGTTGAAGGTGGAGAAGGAGAGACACCACTAGAGAGAGACAGATGAATAGTTGAAGGTGGAGAAAGAGAGACACCACTAGAGAGAGAGAGATGAATAGTTGAAGGTGGAGAAGGAGAGACACCACTAGAAAAACAAACAGATGAATAGTTGAAGGTGGAGAAGGAGAGACACCACTAGAGAGAGAGAGATGAATAGTTGAAGGTGGAGAAGGAGAGACACCACTAGAGAGACAGATGAATAGTTGAAAGTGGAGAGACACCACTAGAGAGACAGATGAATAGTTTAAAGTGGAGAGACACCACTAGAGAGACAGATGAATAGTTGAAAGTGGAGAGACACCACTAGAGATAGACAGATGAATAGTTGAAAGTGGAGAGACACCACTAGAGATAGACAGATGAATAGTTGAAAGTGGAGAAGGAGAGACACCACTAGAGATAGACAGATGAATAGTTGAACGTGGAGAAGGAGAGACACCACTAGAGATAGACAGATAAATAGTTGAAGGTAGAGAAGGAGAGACACCACTAGAGATAGACAGATGAATAGTTGAAGGTGGAGAAGGAGAGACACCACTAGAGATCGACAGATGAATAGTTGAAAGTGGAGAAGGAGAGACACCACTAGAAAAACAAACAGATGAATAGTTGAAGGTAGAGAAGGAGAGACACCACTAGAGATAGACAGATGAATAGTTGAAGGTGGAGAAGGAGAGACACCACTAGAGATCGACAGATGAATAGTTGAAAGTGGAGAAGGAGAGACACCACTAGAAAAACAAACAGATGAATAGTTGAAGGTAGAGAAGGAGAGACACCACTAGAGAGAGACAGATGAATAGTTGAAAGTGGAGAAGAAGAGACACCACTAGAGAGAGACAGATGAATAGTTGAAGGTGGAGAAGGAGAGACACCACTAGAGAGAGAGACAGATGAATAGTTGAAGGTAGAGAAGGAGAGACACCACTAGAGAGAGAGATGAATAGTTGAAGGTGGAGAAGGAGAGACACCACTAGAGAGCTAGACAGATGAATAGTTGAAGGTAGAGAAGGAGAGACACCACTAGAGATAGACAGATGAATAGTTGAAGGTGGAGAAGAAGAGACACCACTAGAGAGATAGGCAGATGAATAGTTGAAGGTGGAGAAGAAGAAACACCACTAGAGAGATAGGCAGATGAATAGTTGAAGGTGGAGAAGAGACACCACTAGAGAGAGACAGATGAACAGTTGAAGGTGGAGAAGGAGAGACACCACTAGAGAGATAGACAGATGAATAGTTGAAGGTAGAGAAGGAGAGACACCACTAGAGAGATCGACAGATGAATAGTTGAAGGTGGAGAAGGAGAGACACCACTAGAGATCGACAGATGAATAGTTGAAGGTGAAGAAGGAGAGACACCGCTAGAGAGAGACAGATGAATAGTTGAAGGTGGAGAAGGAGAGACACCATTAGAGAGATAGACAGATGAATAGTTGAAAGTGGAGAAGGAGAGACACCACTAGAAAAACAAACAGATGAATAGTTGAAGGTAGAGAAGGAGAGACACCACTAGAGAGAGAGAGATGAATAGTTGAAGGTGGAGAAGGAGAGACACCACTAGAGAGAGACAGATGAATAGTTGAAGATGATGAAGGAGAGACACCACTAGAGAGAGACAGATGAATAGTTGAAGGTAGAGAAGGAGAGACACCACTAGAGAGAGACAGATGAATAGTTGAAGGTGGAGAAGGAGAGACACCACTAGAGATAGACCGATGAATAGTTGAAGGTGGAGAAGGAGAGACACCACTAGAGAGAGACAGATGAATAGTTGAAGGTGGAGAAGGAGAGACACCACTAGAGAGACATATGAATAGTTGAAGGTGGTGAAGGAGAGACACCACTAGAGAGAGACAGATGAATAGTTGAAGGTAGAGAAGGAGAGACACCACTAGAGAGAGATAGACAGATGAATAGTTTAAGTTGGAGAAGGAGAGACACCACTAGAGAGAGACAGATGAATAGTTGAAAGTGGAGAAGGAGAGACACCACTAGAGAGATAGACAGATGAATAGTTTAAGTTGGAGAAGGAGAGACACCACTAGAGAGATAGACAGATGAATAGTTGAAGGAGAGTGACAGAGGGAGAGAGAGCCAGAGATGCAGGTAGAGGTAGAGAAAGAGGCTGAGCTGCCGCCCGGGGCGGACGTGTCCTGGAGTGATTAGTTGGCTTGGTGTGGGACGTCACACAGGGCTGGGAGGGAATCTCATCGCTATCTCACATGCCAATCAACATCCCTCTGGGACAGTTGTCCAACGGGTCACAGCCACGCCGAGACACGCAGACGGAACGCAAAGGTAAACACAGACATGCACACACCTGGGGTGAGGCAGTGACTCAGCAGAAATGGCCGCCGCACCCCCACCATGCATTACCCAGAATGCCAAGCGCCAATCACAACATTGAGAGAGTGCAGAGCATTATGTAACAATGGGAAACAACTGCTGATTGGCATGTGAGATCCAGGCTGCATCACAACCGGCTGTGATTGGGAGTCCCATAGGGCGGCGCACAATTGTCCCAGTGTCGTACGAGTTTGGCCGGTGTAGGCCGTCATTGTAAATAAGAATTTGTTCTTAACTGACTTGCCTATTTAAATAAAGGTTAAATAAATGTTTGATTGGTTTGATGGCGACTGGTGACGTCATGAGAGATACTCTGGAAATTCACTCCTCACACACACACAATACAGATCACCACCAGGGAATTTGATTGGCATTTCATATCGTGTGCTCGCTTATATCAACATGTGTTGTAGCCAGTTTGACTTGACCTCTTTCCTCTCCCTCTCTTTTCTACTCCATGTCTTACTTTTATTAAGAGTGCTGCCTGTCATTCCCAAGACAACCCCACACAAGGCCTGTCCCTCACAGACAGTATGCAGCAGTACAACATCACCCAGTCCCACCGAGGCTCAGGGAGGAGCCCAGCAGACATACAGATCCACTAAGGAGGGGAATTAAAAGGCCGTTCAGAATAACCACCTTGACTTTTATGGACCTTATAAATCTACACCGGAGACAGCTTTTCAGAGGGAGAAGAGGAGAGGAGGAAAGGGAGGAGAGAAAGGAGGAAGAGGGGGTGAGAGAGAGGGAGGATAGAGGGTGATAAAGAGTAGAGGGATGATAAAGGGTAAGTATAACTCCCTGATTAACTACTACAAGGCCAGAGTATGATAAGTTAATAATAAGATAATGATACAGTAATGAGGGACAATGATGAGTTTGACAGAGGAGAGGCCCTTCATCTGGAGAGAAGAGCCACAGAGATGGATTACAGTGAAGGAGAGTGAATTTGTGTGTGTGTGTGTATGTGTGTCTGTTTGTGCGTGTGTGTGTGCGTGTGTGCGTGTGTGTGTGTGTGTGTGTGTGTGTGTGTGTGTGTGCGTGTGTGCGTGCGTGCGTGCGTGCGTGCGAGCGACGGATAAAGGCAAGGGCAAGAGGGGAGGGCAGCTGCACTTGAGTACTTGGATTGGGGGAGTCTGAGGAGGGAGAAAAGCGAGGGAGGAGACGGACACAGAGGGCCTTAATGGAGGGGCTGGATAGAGAAGCCAGAGGGTCAGGGAAGAGTTGAATTAGCATAGTCAAACCTTTAATGTCAGAGAACTCAGTGAATATCACACTGAATATCTACAATAGAGAGTGAAAATGACAGATTCTGTACTAGGTCAGTCAGTCTAGTGACGGGGGTGTGTACCAATGCGGAAACAGAGCCATCGCAGTGCTTGACAGTCCCAAGATTGAACTTAACACCTGCCAGACCCTGGCATAATTATCTCATCAGATGTACAGGCATATACACTGCACTATCCACACACTCCATACTATAGTAACAAAAGTTCTCAACAATAACAGGAAGTAGGTGTCATAGGGGCGTGATAAAGGCCCATAGTAACTAAAGTACTCAACAATAACAGGAAGTAGGTGTCATAGGGGCGTGATAAAAGTCCATAGTAACTAAAGTACTCAACAATAACAGGAAGTAGGTGTCATAGGGGCGTGATAAAGGTCCATAGTAGCTAAAGTACTCAACAATAACAGGAAGTAGGTGTCATAGGGGCGTGATAAAGGTCCATAGTAACTAAAGTACTCAACAATAACAGGAAGTAGGTGTCATAGGGGCGTGATAAAGGCCCATAGTAACTAAAGTACTCAACAATAACAGGAAGTAGGTGTCATAGGGGCGTGATAAAAGTCCATAGCAACTAAAGTACTCCAGAACACAATAGTCTTTCCTCATCTCCTGTTCATGAGCTGTTTCTTCTCTGGTACCTTTGAAGTTGCTCGGCAGTAGGTGTGACAACACTGGTGTCTCTATAGTTTCACCTTTCTCATTGCCAACCGACAGCTGGAGAAAGTTCACACTTCTTGATGCACCCATCCCGTTAGCGGGATCATCTTTGTCAACCACCGCTGAATTGCAGAGCTCCAAATTCAAATTAAAGCACTAAAAATATTTAATTTTCATGAAATCACAAGTGCAATATAGCAAAACAGAGCTTAGCTTGTTGTTAATCCACCTGGCGTGTCAGATTTCAATAAAGCTTTTCGGCGAAAGCATACCAAGCGTTTATGTAAGAACACCTCTCTCAGTAGACAAAATATTACAAACAGCTAGCAGCCAAGTAGATAGGTCACGAAAGTCAGAAAAGCAATAAATTAAATCGCTTACCTTTGATGATCTTCGGATGTTTGCACTCACGAGACTCCCAGTTACACAATAAATGTTCCTTTTGTTCCATAAAGATTATTTTTATATCCAAAATATCTCCATTTGGTTGGTGCGTTATGTTCAGAAATCAACAGGCTCGAGCGGTCACGACATCGCAGATGAAAATTCCAAATAGTATCCGTAATGTTCGGAGAAACATGTTAAACGTTTTTTATAATCAATCCTCAGGTTGTTTTTACAATATATAATCGATAATATATCAACCGGGAATGCAGCTTCTTCAGAGAGAGAGAAAATGGATACTCCAAGCAGTTGCGCATACAAAACGCTGCTGGCACCCAGCCGCGATGTGATCTTTCTCGCTCATTTTTCAAAATAAAAGCCTGAAACTATGTCTTAAGACTGTCCACACCATGGGGAAGCCATAGGGAAAGGAATCAGGTTGATATCCCTTTAAATGGAGCGAAGGCAGGCTATGGAACATGGCGCTTTCAAAATAGAGGCCACTTCCTGGTTTGATTTTCCTCAGGTTTTCGCCTGCAATATCAGTTCTGTTATACTCACAGACCATATTTTGACAGTTTTGGAAACTTTAGAGTGTTTTCTATCCTAATCTGACAATTATATGCATATACTAGATTCTGAGCCTGAGAAATAGGCAGTTGAATTTGGGTACGTTTTTCATCCAAACATCAAAATACTGCCCCCTACACTCAAGAGGTTTTAACAGAGACTAGTGAAGCGAGGCTAACGCCAGAGACAATTCAAAATAACCATCAGCACTTACTGTGAGCCATGCTGTGGACAGGAAGTACGCAGAAGAAATTAAATGCAGAAGGTTTTAAATAAATCATTACTTCTGTTCTCAATGGAGATCTGTAATAAGTTAACGCTTCCATTAAAATGATAATATGATTTGGCTGTTGAGATAATGTGCTTTTTCTCTGCGTGTATGAGTATGTGCCTGAATGTGTATATCTGAAAGACAGCGTGTGTGAAAGACAGCGTGTGTGAAAGACAGCGTGTGTGAAAGACAGCGTGTGTGAAAGACAGAGTGTGTGAAAGACAGAGTGTGTGAAAGACAGAGTGTGTGAAAGACAGCGTGTGTGAAAGACAGAGTGTGTGAAAGACAGAGTGTGTGAAAGACAGCGTGTGAAAGAGTATGAGAGAAAGCGTGTGAAAAGATAACAGGATATGACACGTGTTTGTTTGCTAGATTACGTAACCACAGGCTCGAGCGGGTTGTTGTGGTGGCAGAGGCCTACCTCAATGGTGAACTGCTTCCTCTTGAGTTTGAAGGCCAGGTCCTTGTTGTCGGGCAGATCACACACCAGGCAGTTCAGATAGGGCAGCTGACGTACATCTAGCAGACCTGGGAGAGAAGAGGACAGAGGGAAACCAATTTGGATAAAGGACAAAGTACACATCATCCATGGGTGCATCTCAATAGTCAAAGTGGCTTCCTCAATTGTCTCCTTTCCTTTCTCTACACTGATGTGGAAACAAAGTGGATTGTGAACAGGTTATACCTGGAAGGCATTCACCACCTTCCTTAAACCTATCTTATATTTTCAGATCAGATGAAGGCATGGACATGGGAAGAGGAAGTCACTATAGACTATTGAGATGCACCCCTCACGCACCAAAGGAGTTGTAATCGCCAGTTATGTGCCAGGCTCTCATAGACCTCCTATTAGGAGGGAGCTCAGGAGACAGGTTCCTTCGCCCTCCATGTTTCCCTGTCTCCTTCCCTCACTCTATCCTCCCTTCCAATCAGGAGCTGCAAGATTCAGCACTTGAAGCACTCAGGCAAAATGTTGTGATTATACTCAAGTAATGAGGCAGAACAAGATAAACAGGGACTTCTATTCCAGGGGACAAACTAATTGAGTTCTTATTTCAGGAAGGAAGACCGGCAGGCTGGAATGACTGTGTGTGTGTGTGTGTGTGTGTGTGCTGTAGGGCTTGCTATACATAATATGTTGTAGATGGGAGGGGTGGTGGGTGAGAGGAATAAATAGGTTCACTTTTCATAGGAAGAGACCTTAAGAAATTCTCCCTCCCTCCGTAAAGTGACATTTCATAAAACTGGAGAGCAGAAGCAGGGATGGTACAAAAGATAGAGAAGAGAGAGAGAGAGAGAGAGAGAGAGAGAGGGGAATAGATGGAGAAAGAGAGGGGGATGGTGAGTTCTCTCCTCCGTGCACTTGGGTGATTTCCTATCGCCTGATTCGCTGTGACAGGCATCCCAGCATGCTTTGAGCAGCCCTGAACTGCTGCTACAAAACGCACACACACAAAACACACAATGAACACACATTTGCAAATTCTTAAACAGAGGATGTATATTTTGATATAGGTCAAATAGTGCCAGTATAGTTAAATATCAGATCAACATCTTTCTAACAGAGAGATTCAACCCTCAGCTGTGTATTATATTAAACCGTATCATTGTGTGGTGGGTGAACACAAAGCAAAACAATAGTGGTCAGTGGGACAGGTTAAGGACGTGGGACAGGTTAGGGACGTGGGACAGGTTAGGGACGTGGGACAGGTTAGGGACGTGGGACAGGTTAGGGACGTGGGACAGGTTAGGGACGTGGGACAGGTTAGGGATGTGGGACAGGTTAGGGACGTGGGACAGGTTAGGGACGTGGGACATGTCAGCATGTACATAAAACAATGTGTTAGAAGAGAAACTAAAAGATGCCATTTAATCATTCTTCATCTGTCTCAACTAGGGCTGACTAACCAGGCTGAGAGGAAAGGAGGAATAAACCAAAGGAAATTAGGAATAAACCAGAGGAGAGGAGAAGGGGAATAAAACAGAGGAGAGGCGGAATAAACCAGAGGAGAGGAGAAGGGGAATAAACCAGAGGAGAGGGGGGATAAACCAGAGGAGAGGGGGAATAAACCAGAGGAGAGGAGAAGGGGAATAAACCAGAGGAGAGGAGAAGGGGAATAAACCAGAGGAGAGGGGGAATAAACCAGAGGAGAGGAGAAGGGGAATAAACCAGAGGAGAGGGGGAATAAAACAGAGGAGAGGAGAAGGGGAATAAACCAGAGGAGAGGGGGAATAAACCAGAGGAGAGGAGAAGGGGAATAAAACAGAGGAGAGGGGGAATAAACCAGAGGAGAGGGGGAATAAACCAGAGGAGAGGGGGAATAAACCAGAGGAGAGGGGGAATAAACCAGAGGAGAGGAGAAGGGGAATAAACCAGAGGAGAGGGGGAATAAATCAAAGGAGAGGGGGAATAAACCAGAGGAGAGGGGGAATAAACCAGAGGAGAGGGGGAATAAACCAGAGGAGAGGGGGAATAAACCAGAGGAGAGGAGAAGGGGAATAAACCAGAGGAGAGGGGGAATAAACCAGAGGAGAGGGGGAATAAACCAGAGGAGAGGGGGAATAAACCAGAGGAGAGGGGGAATAAACCAGAGGAGAGGGGGAATAAACCAGAGGAAAGGGGGAGAGGAGAGGGAGAATAAACCAGAGGAGAGGGGGAATAAATCAAAGGAGAGGGGGAATAAACCAGAGGAAAGGAGGAGAGGAGATGGGGAATAAACCAGAGGAAAAGAGCAAGAGAGAAAGAGAGAGGCATGACTAAAAATACCTCCATCTCTTAAACTGACCTTTATGTGTGGGAGAGAGAGAGTGAGGGAGTGATGGAGAGAGGGAACGTGTGTATGAGGGAGGGAGAGAGAGAGAGTGTGAGGGAGTGATGGAGAGAGGGAATGTGTGTATGAGAGAGGGAGGGAGAGAGAGAGTGAGGGAGTGATGGAGAGAGGGAATGTGTGTATGAGAGAGGGAGAGAGGGGGATGCTTATATATATATATATATATATATATATATATATATATATATATATATATATATATATATATATATATATATATATCCTTCCTCTTCCCCCTCTCAGACTGTCATCCTCCATGTCAGAGCAGACTAAACCATCTATGGAGAGAGGAGTGGACAGAGAAAAAGATGGAGAGAGTGATGGTGAAGAATATGGATTCCCCAGCATTGGTCCACTCTGCTCTACACCAGGCCTCAGGGGTATATGGGACTGGGGTTGTATGTGTGTGGAGGGAGGACAGGAGAGAGGAGCTCTGCTGGGGGGTGAGAGGGGCGAGGGGGAGAGTGCGGCGTGGCAGCTGAATCCCCCCCGGCCTGTCTAGTGAGGAGCACGTCTGATTGAGCAGCAGCCCACTAACAGGCCCTGACAGCCTGGGCTGCCCTGTGAGGGGCCTGCCTGCCTAGCCGACCAGCCTCCACAATCTCTCTCTCACACACACACACACACACACACACACCTTGTGTGTGTGTGGGGGGGGGGGGGGGGGGGGGGGGTTACCGTGGTAATCTTTGTACAGGGGGTTGGTCTCTCTCTCTGAGCCTCTGAAGGACTCTAGAGCGATGGCCGTGTCACACAACCTGGTTATATTGCCCATCAGAGCTCTGTTCTGTAGGAGAGAGAGAGATGGAGAGAAGAAAGAGAGATGGAGAGTGAGGGTGAGGGAAAGAGACAAAAAGGGAGAGAGAAAGATGAGAGATCACAGGTAATTGAAAACCTCCTGACGTCAGCGCTGAAATTAAATTAGGGGGGGGGGGCAGTTGTTGAGGTTACATGGAGAAAGGTGTGGGGGGGGGCAGTTGTTGAGGTTACATGGAGAAAGGTGTGGGGGGGGCAGTTGTTGAGGTTACATGGAGAAAGGTGTGGGGGGGCAGTTGTTGAGGTCAGATGTAGAATGGTGTGGGGGGGCAGTTGTTGAGGTCAGATGTAGAATGGTGTGGGGGGCAGTTGTAGAATGGTGTGGGGGGGGTGCAGTTGTAGAATGGTGTGGGGGGGCAGTTGTTGAGGTCAGATGTAGAATGGTGTGGGGGGGCAGTTGTTGAGGTTATATGTAGAATGGTGTGGGGGGGGCAGTTGTAGAATGGTGTGGGGGGGCAGTTGTTGAGGTCAGATGTAGAATGGTGTGGGGGGGCAGTTGTAGAATGGTGTGGGGGGGGCAGTTGTAGAATGGTGTGGGGGGCAGTTGTTGAGGTCAGATGTAGAATGGTGTGGGGGGGCAGTTGTTGAGGTTATATGTAGAATGGTGTGGGGGGGGGCAGTTGTTGAGGTCAGATGTAGAATGGTGTGGGGGGGCAGTTGTTGAGGTCAGATGTAGAATGGTGTGGGGGGGCAGTTGTTGAGGTCAGATGTAGAATGGTGTGGGGGGGCAGTTGTTGAGGTTATATGTAGAATGGTGTGGGGGTGGCAGTTGTAGAATGGTGTGGGGGGGCAGTTGTTGAGGTCAGATGTAGAATGGTGTGGGGGGGGCAGTTGTAGAATGGTGTGGGGGGGGCAGTTGTAGAATGGTGTGGGGGGCAGTTGTTGAGGTCAGATGTAGAATGGTGTGGGGGGGCAGTTGTTGAGGTCAGATGTAGAATGGTGTGGGGGGGGCAGTTGTTGAGGTCAGTTGTAGAATGGTGTGGGGGGGGGCAGTTGTTGAGGTCAGTTGTAGAATGGTGTGGGGGGGGGCAGTTGTTGAGGTCAGATGTAGAATAGTGTGGGGGGGCAGTTGTTGAGGTCAGTTGTAGAATGGTGTGGGGGGGGACAGTTGTTGAGGTCAGATGTAGAATGGCTTGGTGGTTAAAGGTAAACATTAGGAGCAGCAAGGAGGAGATGCTGCATAATATCTTTGTACCACATAACACACAAGTAGAGAGATGTGTATATGTACACTCAAGCACAAAGACAAACACACACGCAACATGCACACAAGAACACAAACACACAGTTGAAGGAGTGAAGGGGAGAGGATCGCTCGAGGAGGGCTCCCCCTGCTGGTCAGATCTCCCTCTGTTGTGACAGCAGAGAACAAGGAAGAGGGAGAGAGAGGAATGCAGGGTGATAGAGGGAGGGAGGGAGGGAGGGAGGGTGGGGGAACGCAGGGAGGGAGGAGGGAGGTTGTGAGAGAGGGACGCAGGGAGAGAGGGACGCAGGGAGAGAGGGAAAGAGGAAGAGGGAGAGAGGGACTCAGGGAGAGAGGGACGCAGGGAGAGAGGGACGCAGGGAGAGAGGGACTCAGGGAGAGAGGGACGCAGGGAGAGAGGGACGCAGGGAGAGAGGGAGAGAGGGACGCAGGGAAAGAGGGAGAGAGGGACGCAGGGAGAGAGGGACGCAGAGGGAGAGAGGGACGCAGGGAGAGAGGGACGCAGGAAGAGAAGGAAAGAGGAAGAGGGAGAGAGGGACGCAGGGAGAGAGGGAGAGAGGGACGCAGGGAGAGAGGGAGAGAGGGACGCAGGGAGAGAGGGAGAGAGGGACGCAGGGAGAGAGGGAGAGAGGGACGCAGGGAGAGAGGGAAAGAGGAAGAGAGGGACGCAGGGAGAGAGGGACGCAGTGAGAGAGGGACGCAGGGAGAGAGAGACGCAGGGAGAGAGGGACGCAGGGAGAGAGGGACGCAGGGAGAGAGGGAGAGAGGGACGCAGGGAGAGAGGGAGAGAGGGACGCAGGGAGACAGGGACGCAGGGAGAGAGGGACGCAGGGAGAGAGGGACGCAGGGAGAGAGGGATGCAGGGAGAGAGGGACGCAGGGAGAGAGGGACGCAGGGAGAGAGGGACGCAGGGAGAGAGGGACGCAGGGAGAGAGGGAGAGAGGAAAACAGGAAGAGAGGGAGAGAGGAAGAGAGGGAGAGAGGAAAACAGGAAGAGAGGGAGAGAGGAAAACAGGAAGAGAGGGAGAGAGGAAAACAGGAAGAGAGGGAGAGAGGAAAACAGGAAGAGAGGGAGAGAGGAAAACAGGAAGAGAGGGAAAGAGGAACACAGGAAGAGAGGGATAGAGGAACACAGGAAGAGAGGGAGAGAGGAAGAGGGAGGGAGGAAGAGAGGGACGCAGGGAGAGAGGGACGCAGGGAGAGAGTGACGCAGGGAGAGAGGGAGAAAGGAAGAGGGAGAGAGGAAGAGAGGGACGCAGTGAGTGAGGAAGAGCGGGACGCAGGGAGAGAGGGACGCAGGGAGAGTGGAAAACAGGAAGAGAGGGAGAGAGAAACACAGCAAGAGAGGAAGAGAGGGACGCAGGGAGAGAGGGATGCAGGGAGAGAGGAACACAGCAAGAGAGGAAGAGAGGGACGCAGGGAGAGAGGGACGCAGGGAGAGTGGAAAACAGGAAGAGAGGGAGAGAGGAACACAGCAAGAGAGGAAGAGAGGGACGCAGGGAGAGAGGGACGCAGGGAGAGTGGAAAACAGGAAGAGAGGGAGAGAGGAACACAGCAAGAGAGGAAGAGGGACGCAGGGATGGTGGGAGTTTTCTATTATTCATCTCCTCAGCCTCTTAAATCATTAAGGTCCTCCTCTCTGTGTTGGCTGCCTGCCACCTGCCTGATGCAGTTTTCATGCCTTCCTGTCTTATCTTCCTTTCTTGTTCTCCATCCTTTACACTTGTGTTCTACTGTTAAAGTATGCATGTCCCCCCAGTCATGCCTCAGAGCACTTAGAGGCTGAGGTCAGTCACACACAGAAATTAAACCCCGGGTGAGCGAAATTACTTAGCACACATTTTAATTGTACTGTTTAGAGGGGTGGGCCACCAATAGTGTGTGTGTGGTCTGTGATTTTAGGATGGCCAACTAAATGAACATCCTGTCTATAATTTTCAGCTATACTTTTCAGCTATACTTTTCAGCTATACTTTTCGTGGCTGTTTATTTACCACCACAGACTGATGCTGGCACTAAGACCGCACTCAGTCAACTGTATAAGGAAATAAGAAAACAGGAAACCACTCACCCAGAGGCGGCGCTCCTAGTGGCCGGAGACTTTAATGCAGGGAAACTTAAATCAGTTCTACAAAACTCTATCAACATGTTAAATGTGCAACCAGAGGGAAAAAAATTATAGATCACCTGTACTCCACACACAAAGACACGTACAAAGCTCTCCCTCGCCCTCCATTTGGTAAATCCGAACACAACTCTATCCTCCTAATTCCTGCTTACAAGCAAAAATTAAAGTAGGAAGCACCAGTGACTCGGTCTATAAAAAAATGGTCAGATGAAGCAGATGCTAAACTACAGGACTGTTTTGCTATCACAGACTGGAACATGTTCCGGGATTCTTCCGATGACATTGAGGAATACACCACATTAGTCACTGGCTTTATCAATAAGTGCATTGAGGACGTCGTCCCCACAGTGACTGTACGTACATACCCCAACCAGAAGCCATGGATTACAGGCAACATTCGCACTGAGCTAAAGGGTACAGCTGCCGCTTTCAAGGTGCGAGACTCTAACCCGGAAGCTTACAAGAAATCCCACTATGCCCTGAGATGAACCATCAAACAGGCAAAGCGTCAATACAGGGCTAAGATTGAATCATACTACACCGGCTCAGACGCTCGTCGGATGTGGCAGGACTTGCAAACTATTACAGACTACAAAGGGAAGCACAGCCAAGAGCTGCCCAGTGATACGAGCCTACCAGACGAGCTAAATCACTTCTATGCTCGCTTCGAGGCAAGCAACACTGAGGCATGCATGAGAGCATCAGCTGTTCCATAGCCATGGAGTGCTTTGAAAGGCTGGTAATGGCTCACATAACACCATTATCCCAGAAACCCTAGACCCACTCCAATTTGCATACAGCCCAAACAGATCCACAGATGATGCAATCTCTATTGCACTCCACACTGCCCTTTCATACCTGGACAAAAGGAACACCTATGTGAGAATGTTGTTCATTGACAACAGCTCAGTGTTCGACACCATAGTACCCTCAAAGCTCATCACCAAGCTAAGGATCCTGGGACTAAACACCTCCCTCTGCAACTGGATCCTGGACTTCCTGACAGGTGGCGAGGGTAGGTAGCAACACATCTGCCACACTGATCCTCAACACTGGAGCTCCCCAGGGGTGCGTGCTCAGTCCCCTCCTGTACTCCCTGTTCACCCACGACTGCATGGCCAGGCAAGACTCCAACACCATCATTAAGTTTGCTGACTACACAACAGTGGTAGGCCTGATCACCGACAATGACGAGACAGTCTATAGGGAGGAGGTCAGAGACCTGGCCGGGTGGTACCAGAATAACAACCTATACCTCAACGTAACCAAGACTAAGGAGATGATTGTGGACTACAGGAAAAGGAGCACTGAGCACGCCCACATTCTCATCGATGGGGCTGTAGTGGAGCAGGTCGAGAGCTTCAAATTCCTTGGTGTCCACATCAACAAACTAGATTGGTCCAAACACACCAAGATTGTCGTGAAGAGGGCACAACAAAGCCTATTCCCCCTCAGGAAATGAAAAAGATTTGGCATGGGCCCTGAGATCCTCAAAAGGTTCTACAGCTGCAACATCGAGAGCATCCTGACCGGTTGCATCACTGCCTGGTGCGGCAATTGCTCGGCCTCTGACCGCAAGGCACTTCAGAGGGTAGTGTGTACGGCAAAGCTCCCTGCCATCCAAGACCTCTACACCAGGCGGTGTCAGAGGAAGGCCCTAAAAATGGTCAAAGAGCCCAGCCACCCATCAGACTGTTCTCTCTCCTACCGCATGGCAAGCTGTATCGAAGTGCCAAGTCTAGGACAAAAAGGCTTCTCAACAGTTTTTACCCCCAAGCCATAAGTCTCCTGAACAGGTAACCAAATGGTTACTTGGACTATCTGCATTGTGTCCCACCACCCGCCAACCCCTCTTTTTACACTTCTGCTACTCTCTGTTCATCATACATGCACAGTCACTTTAACGATACCTACATGTACATACTACCTCAATAAGCCCGACTAACAGTATATAGCCTTGCTACTCTTTTTTCAAATGTCTTTTTACTGTTGTTTTATTTCTTTACTTACCTACACACACACACCTTTTTTTCCGCACCATTGGTTAGAGCCTGTAAGTAAGCATTTCACTGTAAGGTCTACTACACCTGTTGTATTCGGCGCACGTGACAAATAACCTTTAATATGATTTGTCTGTCCCCTCACTGTCTGGTGGCTTCTCCTTCACATACGGGTAACTGCCAAAATAAAGGAAACACCAACTTAATAGGGCGTTGGGCCACCAAGAGCCACCAGAACAGCTTCAAGGAGCCATGGCATAGATTCTACAAGTGTCTGGAAGTCTATTGGAGGGATGTGACAACATTCTTTCACGATCAATTTCATAATTTGGTGTTTTGGTGATGGAAAATACAGTCTCAGGCGCCGCTCCAGAATCTCCCATAAGCGTTTAATTGGGGTGAGATCTGGTGACTGATGCACACACCCTTTAAACCCCCTATGCTCCTTATAGAGACCTCTCTTTCAAAGTCACTGAGATCTCTTCTTCTAGCCATGGTAACCAAATTTTTATATATGACCCTAAGCATGATGGGATGTTAATTGCTTATTTAACTCAATAACCACATGTGTGTGGAAGCACCTGCTTTCAATATACTATGTATGCCTCATTTACTCAAGATTTTGGCAGTTACCTGTAGGTCATCAGACAACATATCACAATCAATAAACCAAATGCCGACGTCTTGCCGCTTCAATGCAGTTATCCTTTCCCCTATATGCAGTCGTGGACAAAGGTTTTGAGAATGACACAAATATTAAATTCCACAAAGTTTGCTGCTTCGGTGTCTTTAGATATTTTTGTTAGATGTTACTATGGAATACTGAAGTATAATTACAAGCATTTCATAAGTTTCAAAGGCTTTTATTGACAATTACATGAAGTTGATGCAAAGAGTCAATATTTGCAGTGTTGACTCTCCTTTTTCAAGACCTCTGCAATCTACCCTGGCATGCTGTCAATTAACTTCTGGGCCACATCCTGACTGATGGCAGCCCATCCTTGCATAATAAATGCTTGGAGTTTGCCAGAATTTTTGGGGGTTTTGTTTGTCCACCCGCCTTGAGGACTGACCACAAATTCTCAATGGGATTAAGGTCTGGGGAAATTCCTGGCCACAGACCCAAAATATTTTTGGGTCCATGGCAACCTTATAAGAATGTGAAATGTCAGAAAAATAGTAGAGAGAATGATTTATTTCAGCTTTTATTTCTTTCATCAGATTCCCAGTGGGTCAGAAGTTAACATACGCTCAATTAGCATTTGGTAGCATTGCCTTTAAATTGTTAAACTTGGGTCAAACATTTCGGGTAGCCTTCCACAAGCTTCCCACAATAAGTTGGGTGAATTTTGGTCCATTCCTCCTGACAGAGCTGGTGTAACTGAGTCAGGTTTGTAGGCTTCCTTGCTCGCACACGATTTTTTCTGTTCTGCCCACAAATGTTCTATAGGATTGAGATCAGGGCTTTGTGATGGCCACTCCAATACCTTGACTTTGTTGTCCTTAAACCATTTTGCCACAACTTTGGAAGTATGCTTGGGGTCATTGTCCATTTGGAAGACCCATTTGCGACCAAGCTTTTAACTTCCTGACTGATGTCTTGAGATGTTGCTTCAATATATCCACATTCTTTTCCTACCTCATGATGCCATCTATTTTGTGAAGTGCACCAGTCTCTCCTGCAGCAAAGCACCCCCACAACATAATGCTGCCACCCCCGTGCTTCACAGTTGGGATGGTGTTATTCAGCTTGCAAGCCTCCTCCTTTTACCTCCAAACATAACAATGGTCATTATGGCCAAACAGTTCTATTTTTGTTTCATCAGACCAGAGGACATTTCTCCAAAACATACGATCTTTGTCCCCATGTGCAGTTGCAAACCGTAGTCTGCCATTTTTCTTCTTTCTTGCTGAGCGGCCTTTCAGGTTATGTCAATATAGGACTTGTTTTACTGTGGATATAGATACTTTTGTACCCGTTTCCTCCAGCATCTTCACAAGGTCCTTTGCTGTTGATCTGGGATTGATTTGCACTTTTCGCACCAAAGTACATTCATCTCTAGGGGATAGAACGAGTCTCCTTCCTCAGCAGTACGACGGCTGCGTGGACCCGTGGTGTTTATACTTGCGTACTATTGTTTGTACAGATGAACGTGGTACCTTCAGGCGTTTGGAAATTGCTCCCAAGGATGAACCCGACTTGTGGAGGTCTACAATTTATTTTTTGAGGACTTGGCTGATATTTTTTGATTTTCCCATGATGTCAAGCGAAGAGGCACTGTGTTTGAAGTTAGGCCTTGAAATACATCCACAGGTACACCTCCAATTGACTCAAACAATGTCAATAAGAAGCTTCTAAAGCCATGACATCATTTTTACAAGATGTTTAAAGGCACAGTCAACTTAGTGTATGTAAACTTCTGACCCACTGGAATTGTGATACAGTGAATTATAAGTGAAATAATCTGTCTGTAAACAATTGTTGGAAAAAGTACTTGTGTCATGCACAAAGTAGATGTCTTAACCGACTTGCCAAAACTATAGTTTGTTAACAAGAAATTTGTGGTGGTTGAAAAACGAGTTTTAATGACTCCAACCTAAGTGTATGTACATTTCCGACTTCAACTGTATGTGATTTGACATAATTTTATCTGTGGCCAATGACCTTGAATCTTCTTGGATGGGCACTACTAATGTAACTAAGGCAGCACCCAAGGGGCGTGAGTGACAGAACACTGAGCCATTCACGGCGCAAATAGAGAACATTACCAACCCCTATGTTCTGTATTTTCCACTGGCTGCCCCTCCACCACAGAAAGCACTGAGCTAGGCTGAAACACCTGCATTTTGGAGCTGCCTTACTCAAGAAAGCAAAAAAGAGACCAAGTTTGTATGTGGCTTTATTAACTCAATATATATATATTTTTTTAAATGTACATCGTTTCCAAACTGATGTGTGACACGTATTAATGTCAATATTACATGCAAAGCATGCATCCCTCAAAAAATAATATATATTATTATTTTTAGCTAAAAAGGTAGGGATCAAAACTAGTGGGGCTCTGAATGATGGGTGTGTGTGATGAGCAAGGGGACCGAGGTCCTGATTAAAGTTTCAAGTGGACTGTGGCACTGGGCGGTGTGAGGAGGCTTTCTGTGCATCACTCTTCCTCCCTGGGTGTGGGTGTTTAATAATGGATAGCCCAGCTAGCCCCACTGCTGCCAGTCTAGACTGTCTGTGGCTGAGAGAGACCAGACTAACCAACTAGCTAAATAAAGCTTCCTCTATCACAGTCACGTGTTGCTATACCTCCAACATCACGTGTTGCGATACCTCCAACATCACGTGTTGCTATACCTCCAACATCACGTGTTGCTATACCTCCAACATCACGTGTTGCTATACCTCCAACATCACGTGTTGCTATACCTCCAACATCACGTGTTGCTATACCTCCAACATCACGTGTTGCTATACCTCCAACATCACGTGTTGCTATACCTCCAACATCACGTGTTGCGATACCTCCAACATCACGTGTTGCGATACCTCCAACATCACGTGTTGCTATACCTCCAACATCACGTGTTGCTATACCTCCAACACCACGTGTTGCTATACCTCCAACATCACGTGTTGCTATACCTCCAACATCACGTGTTGCTATACCTCCAACATCACGTGTTGCTATACCTCCAACATCACGTGTTGCTATACCTCCAACATCACGTGTTGCTATACCTCCAACATCACGTGTTGCTATACCTCCAACATCACGTGTTGCTATACCTCCAACATCACGTGTTGCTATACCTCCAACATCACGTGTTGCTATACCTCCAACATCACGTGGTTGTTATAGGGTGGAGGGGGGCAGAGAATCAGATATGAAGGGTTTAGTATTCAGGCCAGAGAGGGACAGTCAGTGGTCACTCCCATCAGAGAAGGCATCGTTGTCCATACTACCTCTCAGGACAGGGTTAGGGGGTACAGGGTAGGGCCCGGGAACATACCAGTATCGCGATTCTTGTTAGTATTGTGGCAAGGAAACAAAACACATAGGGGATTTAACTTCTTTAGGAAAACAGACGAATTGTTGGAAACAAAACCTCATTATGATGTCATCTAGAGTCCCATGTATTTATGTTCCAAGCTATAGCATACAATAAAGGTTCAACTATACTAATCAAAAATGTAAATTATTATTGGGTCTTATGGATGCGGAAGGCTTATTTTTAGCCTAGATATCATTTTATAAGCCCTGAATTCATTAGATTATTGCTGACTGTTTGAAATGCAGTGTATTTGACCTGAAATTGTGCAACAACGCTTATTTAGAGAAAACGTTAAAAAATATACTGTATATCATGAAATCGCCCATAAATTAGATTAAAAAAAAAAATCAAGATATGATTTTTAGGCCATATCGCCCAGCCCTACATCAGATCGGTCTGGTCTGGATGTCTGTTCTAGTGAGTGTGTTTCTGAGTTTCTGGGAGAGAGCCACCGTCTGCCATATGTCCCCACCTACTCCACACTGAGGGTCCAGAGTAAGGACGAACACACACACACACACACACACACACACACACACGCACACACACACACACAAAGTAGTCAAACTTAGGCAGGAAATGCCAACAACGAACAGTGAGCAATTGTATAAAAAAAACAAATAATGAAAGATGAGCATTGTAAGTTTGAAGTGTGGGAGAGGTGAAAAAATGATTGTTATCGATCAATAATGACAAACCTCCTGACACTGAGAATGGTAGCTGACTCTAGAGCCACTCCTATCTGTCATTCTTCTAGGCTCAGATTAAAAATATGTCTTTGTCCTCAGGCCTGGAGGGAAGCCAAAGTCATTCCACTACCCAAGAGTGGTAAAGTGGCCTTTACTGGTTCTAACAGCAGACCTATCAGCTTGCTGCCAGCTCTTAACAAACTGTTGGAATAAATTATGTTTGACCAAATACAATGCCATTTCTCTGTAAACAAATTAACAACAGACTTTCAGCATGCTTATAGAGAAGGGCACTCAAAATGTACTGCACTGACACAAATGACTGACGATTGGTTAAAATAAATTGATAATAAGATTGTGGGAGCTGTACTGTTAGATTTCAGTGCAGCCTTTGATATTATTGACCATTACCTGTTGTTGAGAAAGCTCTAAAAAAAGTTATAATCAAACTCAAAGGGTTTTCTTTAATGGAAGCTTCTCTAATGTCAAACATGTAAAGTGTGGTGTACCGCAGGGCAACTCTCTAGGCCCTTTACTCTTATCTATTTTTACAAAAGACGTGCCACTAGCATTAAACAAAGCATGTGTGTCCATGTATGCTGATGATTCAACCATATACACCTCAGCAACCACAGCTAATGAAGTCATTGAAACACTTAAAGAGTTGCAGTGAGTTTTGGAATGGGTGGTCAGTAATAAACTGGTCCTGAACATCTCTATAACTAAATTCAATGGTTGTAAAGATGGGGAGAGGTCTGTCCGCAATAAAGAGACACTCTGCTTTTTTGACACCACACTCCACAAAGCAACTCCTGCAGGCTCTAGTTTTGTCTAATCTTGATTATTGTCCAGTCGTGTGGTCCAGTGCTGCAAGAAGGACCTAGTTAAGCTGCAGCTGGTCCAGAACAGAGCGTCACGTCTTTCTCTTCATTGTAATCAGAGGGCTAATATTAATACTGTGCTTGACAGTCTGTCTTGGCTAAGAGTTGAGGAAAGACTGAATGCATCACTTCTTGTTTTTATAAGAAACAATGTGTTGTACGTTCCAAATGATTTGAATAGTCAATTTACACACAGCACTGACACACATTTACCCCACTAGACATGCAAGCAGGGGTCTTTTCACAGTCCCCAAGTCCAGAACCAATTCAAAGACACGTACAGTATTATACAGAGCCATGAGTGCATGGACCTCCTATCTCATATACAGTATTATACAGAGCCATGAGTGCATGGACCTCCTATCTCATATACAGTATTATACAGAGCCATGAGTGCATGGACCTCCTATCTCATATACAGTATTATACAGAGCCATGAGTGCATGGACCTCCTATCTCATATACAGTATTATACAGAGCCATGAGTGCATGGATCTCCTATCTCATATACAGTATTATACAGAGCCATGAGTGCATGGACCTCCTATCTCATATACAGTATTATACAGAGCCATGAGTGCATGGACCTCCTATCTCATATACAGTATTATACAGAGCCATGAGTGCATGGATCTCCTATCTCATATACAGTATTATACAGAGCCATGAGTGCATGGACCTCCTATCTCATATACAGTATTATACAGAGCCATGAGTGCATGGATCTCCTATCTCATATACAGTATTATACAGAGCCATGAGTGCATGGACCTCCTATCTCATATACAGTATTATACAGAGCCATGAGTGCATGGACCTCCTATCTCATATACAGTATTATACAGAGCCATGAGTGCATGGATCTCCTATCTCATATACAGTATTATACAGAGCCATGAGTGCATGGACCTCCTATCTCATATAGAGCAAGTGAACCGCAAACCTGGTTTCAAAAAACAAATAAAACAACACCTCACGGGGCGACGCCCCTCCCCCATGTGACCTACTGGTTGTGTGTATGTACTGACATGTGACCTACTTGTTGTGTGTATGTACTGACATGTGACCTACTGGTTGTGTGTATGTACTGACATGTGACCTACTGGTTGTGTGTATGTACTGACATGTGACTTACTGGTTGTGTGTATGTACTGACATGTGACCTACTGGTTGTGTGTATGTACTGACATGTGACCTACTGGTTGTGTGTATGTACTGACATGTGACCTACTGGTTGTGTGTATGTACTGACATGTGACCTACTGGTTGTGTGTATGTACTGACATGTGACCTACTGGTTGTGTGTATGTACTGACATGTGACCTACTGGTTGTGTGTATGTACTGACATGTGACCTACTGGTTGTGTGTATGTACTGACATGTGACCTACTGGTTGTGTGTATGTACTGACATGTGACCTACTGGTTGTGTGTATGTACTGACATGTGACCTACTGGTTGTGTGTATGTACTGACATGTGACCTACTGGTTGTGTGTATGTACTGACATGTGACCTACTGGTTGTGTGTATGTACTGACATGTGACCTACTGGTTGTGTGTATGTACTGACATGTGACCTACTGGTTGTGTGTATGTACTGACATGTGACCTACTGGTTGTGTGTATGTACTGACATGTGACCTACTGGTTGTGTGTATGTACTGACATGTGACCTACTGGTTGTGTGTATGTACTGACATGTGTCCTACTGGTTGTGTGTATGTACTGACATGTGTCCTACTGGTTGTGTGTATGTACTGACATGTGACCTACTGGTTGTGTGTATGTACTGACATGTGTAACTGATAGATGAACACACACACTACATGTTAATGTTTTAAATATATGTCAATTGTAAATTCTTGTCTTTTCGTTGTGTGTCGGACCCCATATAAGAATAGCTGTCGCCATCGGCATCGGCTAATGGGGATCCTAATAAATCTAATCTAATAGAACACACAGAATATGTATAGATGCATGTAATTACTGCAACAACAACAACCAACAAAGAGGTTCAAATCAAATGTGTATATGTCACATGCTTCGTAAACAACAGGTGTAGACTAACAGTGAAACAGTCCTCTGAATGCACTGAACAGTCCATTAGAGCCTAAGCCACATGCCATCCCTGCTTGTCCAATGGATGAATGGCTGAGGACTCCCAGAATAAGAGTCCAACATCGAGCCTTGTCCCATTGAGAGACTGGGTGGCTAAGCCAACATAGTGCCTTGTCCCATTGAGAGACTGGGTGGCTAAGCCAACATAGTGCCTTGTCCCATTGAGAGACTGGGTGGCTAAGCCAACATAGTGCCTTGTCCCATTGAGAGTCTGGGTGGTTAAGCCAACATAGTGCCTTGACCCATTGAGAGACTGGGTGGTTAAGCCAACATAGAGCCTTGTCCCATTGAGAGACTGGGTGGCTAAGCCAACATAGTGCCTTGTCCCATTGAGAGACTGGGTGGCTAAGCCAACATAGTGCCTTGTCCCATTGAGAGACTGGGTGGCTAAGCCAACATAGTGCCTTGTCCCATTGAGAGACTGGGTGGCTAAGCCAACATAGAGCCTTGTCCCATTGAGAGACTGGGTGGCTAAGCCAACATAGTGCCTTGTCCCATTGAGAGAATGGGTGGCTAAGCCAACATAGTGCCTTGTCCCATTGAGAGACTGGGTGGCTAAGCCAACATAGAGCCTTGTCCCATTGAGAGACTGGGTGGCTAAGCCAACATAGTGCCTTGTCCCATTGAGAGACTGGGTGGCTAAGCCAACATAGTGCCTTGTCCCATTGAGAGACTGGGTGGCTAAGCCAACATAGAGCCTTGTCCCATTGAGAGACTGGGTGGCATTGCCCATAATGTCAAGAGGCCCAAATCAAAATCAAATCAAATGTATTTATATAGCCCTTCGTACATCAGCTGATATCTCAAAGTGCTGTACAGAAACCCAGCCTAAAACCCCAAACAGCAAGCAATGCAGGTGTAGAAGCACGGTGGCTAGGAAAAACTCCCTAGAAAGGCCAAAACCTAGGAAGAAACCTAGAGAGGAAACAGTCAAAACAAAAGGGGGCAATGTAGCAGCCCACTGAGGACAGGGCAGAGCAGCCTTCAGTAGGCCCAACACACACACACGGGCGGACGGACGGACGTGTACACACAAACGGATGGACGTGTGCATACACACACACACACACACACACACACACACACACACACACACACACACACACACACACACACACACACACACACACACACACACACACACACAGCAAAGTGGACCCCTCTTTCAATTCTGAAACAGTGAGACCCACTGGCTTCATATGACCACATACTGTAGTCTAACCCTGGTGACACTGTGCTCCAGGGTGTTGACCATACATATACTGTAGTCTAACCCTGGTGACACTGCGCTCCACCCTGGTGACACTGTGCTCCAGGGTGTTGACCATACATATACTGTAGTCTAACCCTGGTGACACTGCGCTCCAGGGTGTTGACCTATACACATACTGTAGTCTAACCCTGGTGACACTGCGCTCCAGGGTGTTGACCATACATATACTGTAGTCTAACCCTGGTGACACTGTGCTCCAGGGTGTTGACCATACATATACTGTAGTCTAACCCTGGGGACACTGTGCTCCAGGGTGTTGACCATACACATACTGTAGTCTAACCCTGGTGACACTGTGCTCCAGGGTGTTGACCTATACACATACTGTAGTCTAACCCTGGTGACACTGTGCTCCACCCTGGTGACACTGTGCTCCAGGGTGTTGACCATACATATACTGTAGTCTAACCCTGGTGACACTGTGCTCCAGGGTGTTGACCATACATATACTGTAGTCTAACCCTGGTGACACTGTGCTCCAGGGTGTTGACCATACATATACTGTAGTCTAACCCTGGTGACACTGTGCTCCACCCTGGTGACACTGTGCTCCAGGGTGTTGACCATACATATACTGTAGTCTAACCCTGGTGACACTGTGCTCCACCCTGGTGACACTGTGCTCCAAGGTGTTGACCATACATATACTGTAGTCTAACCCTGGTGACACTGTGCTCCAAGGTGTTGACCATACACATACTGTAGTCTAACCCTGGTGACACTGTGCTCCACCCTGGTGACACTGTGCTCCAAGGTGTTGACCATACATATACTGTAGTCTAACCCTGGTGACACTGTGCTCCAGGGTGTTGACCATACATATACTGTAGTCTAACCCTGGTGACACTGCGCTCCAGGGTGTTGACCATACATATACTGTAGTCTAACCCTGGTGACACTGTGCTCCAGGGTGTTGACCATACACATACTGTAGTCTAACCCTGGTGACACTGCGCTCCAGGGTGTTGACCATACATATACTGTAGTCTAACCCTGGTGACACTGTGCTCCAGGGTGTTGACCATGTAGTCTAACCCTGGTGACACTGCGCTCCACCCTGGTGACACTGCGCTCCACCCTGGTGACACTGTGCTCCACCCTGGTGACACTGCGCTCCAGGGTGTTGACCATACATATACTGTAGTCTAACCCTGGTGACACTGTGCTCCAGGGTGTTGACCTATACACATACTGTAGTCTAACCCTGGTGACACTGTGCTCCACCCTGGTGACACTGTGCTCCAGGGTGTTGACCATACATATACTGTAGTCTAACCCTGGTGACACTGTGCTCCACCCTGGTGACACTGCGCTCCAGGGTGTTGACCATACATATACTGTAGTCTAACCCTGGTGACACTGCGCTCCAGGGTGTTGACCAAACATATACTGTAGTCTAACCCTGGTGACACTGTGCTCCAGGGTGTTGACCATACATATACTGTAGTCTAACCCTGGTGACACTGCGCTCCAGGGTGTTGATTCCTGTTAACAACACTACTGATAATCCATAGAACAATGTTACATGTGAAAGGCGATGAACATGAATTGAAAATGCTGGGGTGCATGTGACACGCCTATGTGCCCTTTGTGACAGTCTTAGTGCACGGCACATACTCATACCTGGATGAGGTGTGAGGGCACGGTAACCACGGCAACAGAGAGCGATGATCTCAGCATGGCCCGGAGGCCGTAAAGGAAGGTGGTGAGGGCGTGGCCGTGGCTTGGGTTTTCACGGCAACACAGGTCGTCATCCCACAGGGCGGAGCCGAGGGAGTGCAGCCCGATCCGTAGGATGTTCCGTGACTTGGTCTGTGTGAGAGAGAGAGAGAGAGAGAGAGAGAGAAGAACACAGAGATAGAAACAGAGAGAAACACAGAGAGAGAAAGATGGAGCATGGAACATGGAGTTCCATGCCTCATATGTTGTTGAAATGACACATTATCATTGCTAAAATATTGCTAAAATATTGGGCATGTGTCTATGACCGTAGAAAATACTTATTATATTTCTGTTGGTAATTAAAACCCCTCACGTTGTGGTAGTAAACAAAACAGTGGAGAGTTTACAGACACTAGCAGCCCAACAGGACAGGAGAGTCTGCTCACCAGCACAGACCATCGGAACACAGCCGCCAAACGTGATTGGACACAACTGCCCAATCACAGGGGCCATCTGACAGGGGCACAATGGACCTGTCAGACAGGATTCCAATATGGCTGCCACCCAGAAATGCCGGCACATTCTTGGCACCAGAACGAGCCTTGCCGGCCAAGGGGGGCCATGGGGAGGGGTGGTGGACGGAGGGGTAGAGTGTTACCCTCAAAGTCTTGCCCACCCTCACAAAACACCCTAAGACTATAGAATAAAGTTTCTCCCTGCTTTGGTGTTTCCCTTTTTCTCAGTCTCTCGCTTTTCCTTATGTCCCAGCATGCTTTTCTCTATTCTCTCATCCCTCTTACCCTGCTTCTCTATATGCCCTCTCCAATCTCTCTTTCTCTCCTCTCGTCCATTGATCTAGGGCCTTTTTCAGCATTGGTGCTATCTAAGATAAATAAACCTCATTGTTACTAGGAGTTTCCACTGTTGGCCTTGCACAATCCCAAGGGAGGGGTATCACTCTTCTGTCCTCTTCCCGCTCCCTCTCTCTCTTTCTCCTACACTTCCTGACCAACTTATTCAATCACTCAGTCATTCCTGTTGTCTTTCTCCTTTTCTATTCTCTCACACGTTTATCCCTGACTCACTTCCTGTCTGCTTGTATGTGTGTCAGAGACATCCCACCACAGTTTATCAGACCCCTGGGCTCCAGTGGGAAGGGAACTGTAGTAACATGCCTGTTGCTGTGGCAACATCATGAAGAGATGCCAACGTTTCCTCCTATAGGGAGAAGGTGTTTAGTACTCCTATAGAGAGAAGGTGTTTAGTACTCCTATAGAGAGAAGGTGTTTAGTACTCCTATAGAGAGAAGCTGTTTAGTACTCCTATAGGGAGAAGGTGTTTAGTACTCCTATAGAGAGAAGGTGTTTAGTACTCCTATAGAGAGAAGGTGTTTAGTACTCCTATAGAGAGAAGGTGTTTAGTACTCCTATAGGGAGAAGGTGTTTAGTACTCCTATAGAGAGAAGGTGTTTAGTACTCCTATAGAGAGAAGGTGTTTAGTACTCCTATAGAGAGAAGCTGTTTAGTACTCCTATAGGGAGAAGGTGTTTAGTACTCCTATAGAGAGAAGGTGTTTAGTACTCCTATAGAGAGAAGCTGTTTAGTACTCCTATAGGGAGAAGGTGTTTAGTACTCCTATAGAGAGAAGGTGTTTAGTACTCCTATAGGGAGAAGGTGTTTAGTACTCCTATAGAGAGAAGGTGTTTAGTACTCCTATAGAGAGAAGCTGTTTAGTACTCCTATAGAGAGAAGCTGTTTAGTACTCCTATAGAGAGAAGGTGTTTAGTACTCCTATAGGGAGAAGGTGTTTAGTACTCCTATAGGGAGAAGGTGTTTAGTACTCCTATAGAGAGAAGGTGTTTAGTACTCCTATAGAGAGAAGGTGTTTAGTACTCCTATAGAGAGAAGGTGTTTAGTACTCCTATAGGGAGAAGGTGTTTAGTACTCCTATAGGGAGAAGGTGTTTAGTACTCCTATAGAGAGAAGGTGTTTAGTACTCCTATAGAGAGAAGGTGTTTAGTACTCCTATAGAGAGAAGGTGTTTAGTACTCCTATAGAGAGAAGGTGTTTAGTACTCCTATAGGGAGAAGGTGTTTAGTACTCCTATAGAGAGAAGGTGTTTAGTCCTATAGGGAGAAGGTGTTTAGTACTCCTATAGAGAGAAGCTGTTTAGTACTCCTATAGAGAGAAGGTGTTTAGTACTCCTATAGAGAGAAAGTGTTTAGTACTCCTATAGAGAGAAGGTGTTTAGTACTCCTATAGAGAGAAGCTGTTTAGTACTCCTATAGGGAGAAGGTGTTTAGTACTCCTATAGAGAGAAGGTGTTTAGTACTCCTATAGAGAGAAGGTGTTTAGTACTCCTATAGAGAGAAGGTGTTTAGTACTCCTATAGAGAGAAGCTGTTTAGTACTCCTATAGAGAGAAGGTGTTTAGTACTCCTATAGAGAGAAGGTGTTTAGTACTCCTATAGAGAGAAGGTGTTTAGTACTCCTATAGAGAGAAGGTGTTTAGTACTCCTATATGGAGAAGCTGTTTAGTACTCCTATAGAGAGAAGGTGTTTAGTACTCCTATAGAGAGAAGGTGTTTAGTACTCCTATAGGGAGAAGCTGTTTAGTACTCCTATAGAGAGAAGCTGTTTAGTACTCCTATAGAGAGAAGCTGTTTAGTACTCCTATAGAGAGAAGGTGTTTAGTACTCCTATAGAGAGAAGGTGTTTAGTACTCCTATAGAGAGAAGGTGTTTAGTACTCCTATAGGGAGAAGGTGTTTAGTACTCCTATAGAGAGAAGGTGTTTAGTACTCCTATAGAGAGAAGGTGTTTAGTACTCCTATAGAGAGAAGGTGTTTAGTACTCCTATAGGGAGAAGGTGTTTAGTACTCCTATAGAGAGAAGGTGTTTAGTACTCCTATAGGGAGAAGGTGTTTAGTACTCCTATAGAGAGAAGGTGTTTAGTACTCCTATAGAGAGAAGGTGTTTAGTACTCCTATAGGGAGAAAGTGTTTAGTACTCCTATAGAGAGAAGGTGTTTAGTACTCCTATAGAGAGAAGGTGTTTAGTACTCCTATATGGAGAAGGTGTTTAGTACTCCTATAGGGAGAAGGTGTTTAGTACTCCTATAGAGAGAAGGTGTTTAGTACTCCTATAGGGAGAAGGTGTTTAGTACTCCTATAGAGAGAAGGTGTTTAGTACTCCTATAGAGAGAAGGTGTTTAGTACTCCTATAGAGAGAAGGTGTTTAGTACTCCTATAGAGAGAAGGTGTTTAGTACTCCTATAGAGAGAAGGTGTTTAGTACTCCTATAGGGAGAAGGTGTTTAGTACTCCTATAGAGAGAAAGTGTTTAGTACTCCTATAGAGAGAAGGTGTTTAGTACTCCTATAGAGAGAAAGTGTTTAGTACTCCTATAGAGAGAAAGTGTTTAGTACTCCTATAGGGAGAAGGTGTTTAGTACTCCTATAGAGAGAAGGTGTTTAGTACTCCTATAGAGAGAAGGTGTTTAGTACTCCTATAGAGAGAAGGTGTTTAGTACTCCTATAGAGAGAAGGTGTTTAGTACTCCTATAGAGAAAGTGTTTAGTACTCCTATAGGGAGAAGGTGTTTAGTACTCCTATAGGGAGAAGCTGTTTAGTACTCCTATAGAGAGAAAGTGTTTAGTACTCCTATAGGGAGAAGCTGTTTAGTACTCCTATAGAGAGAAGGTGTTTAGTACTCCTATAGAGAGAAGGTGTTTAGTACTCCTATAGGGAGAAGCTGTTTAGTACTCCTATAGAGAGAAGGTGTTTAGTACTCCTATAGGGAGAAGCTGTTTAGTACTCCTATAGAGAGAAGGTGTTTAGTACTCCTATAGAGAGGTGTTTAGTACTCCTATAGAGAGAAGGTGTTTAGTACTCCTATAGAGAGGTGTTTAGTACTCCCATAGAGAGAAAGTGTTTAGTACTCCTATAGAGAGGTGTTTAGTACTCCTATAGAGAGAAGGTGTTTAGTACTCCTATAGAGAGGTGTTTAGTACTCCCATAGAGAGAAAGTGTTTAGTACTCCTATAGAGAGAAGCTGTTTAGTACTCCTATAGAGAGAAGGTGTTTAGTACTCCTATAGAGAGAAGCTGTTTAGTACTCCTATAGAGAGAAGGTGTTTAGTACTCCTATAGAGAGAAGGTGTTTAGTACTCCTATAGAGAGAAGGTGTTTAGTCCTATAGAGAGAAGGTGTTTAGTACTCCTATAGGGAGAAGGTGTTTAGTACTCCTATAGGGAGAAGGTGTTTAGTACTCCTATAGAGAGAAGGTGTTTAGTACTCCTATAGAGAGAAGGTGTTTAGTCCTCCTATAGAGAGAAGGTGTTTAGTACTCCTATAGGGAGAAGGTGTTTAGTACTCCTATAGAGAGAAGGTGTTTAGTACTCCTATAGGGAGAAGGTGTTTAGTACTCCTATAGAGAGAAAGTGTTTAGTACTCCTATAGAGAGAAGGTGTTTAGTACTCCTATAGAGAGAAAGTGTTTAGTACTCCTATAGAGAGAAGGTGTTTAGTACTCCTATAGAGAGAAGGTGTTTAGTACTCCTATAGGGAGAAAGTGTTTAGTACTCCTATAGAGAGAAGGTGTTTAGTACTCCTATAGAGAGAAGGTGTTTAGTACTCCTATAGAGAGAAAGTGTTTAGTACTCCTATAGAGAGAAGGTGTTTAGTACTCCTATAGAGAGAAGGTGTTTAGTCCTATAGAGAGAAGGTGTTTAGTACTCCTATAGGGAGAAGGTGTTTAGTACTCCTATAGAGAGAAGGTGTTTAGTCCTATAGAGAGAAGGTGTTTAGTACTCCTATAGAGAGAAGCTGTTTAGTACTCCTATAGAGAGAAGGTGTTTAGTACTCCTATAGAGAGAAGGTGTTTAGTCCTCCTATAGAGAGAAGCTGTTTAGTACTCCTATAGAGAGAAGGTGTTTAGTACTCCTATAGAGAGAAGGTGTTTAGTCCTCCTATAGAGAGAAGGTGTTTAGTACTCCTATAGAGAGAAGGTGTTTAGTACTCCTATAGAGAGAAGGTGTTTAGTACTCCTATAGAGAGAAAGTGTTTAGTACTCCTATAGGGAGAAGGTGTTTAGTACTCCTATAGAGAGAAGGTGTTTAGTACTCCTATAGAGAGAAGTTGTTTAGTACTCCTATAGAGAGAAAGTGTTTAGTACTCCTATAGGGAGAAGGTGTTTAGTACTCCTATAGAGAGAAGGTGTTTAGTACTCCTATAGAGAGAAGGTGTTTAGTACTCCTATAGAGAGTCGGGGAACAGTGCCAAAACACAGCCCAAACCCACCAACCAGAGCCCCACCATACAGCCAAACCGTACTGCCCCAGAACAAAAGACACCTGACAGTCAAGCCGGAAAACACCAAATTATAGCAAAGAAGGAGTAACATATAGGGCCCAAAGAGACTGCATTATGAAGTGATAATATTATGCCTGGTTTCTGTAGCCAACATCCAAGACAAACAGTATGAGCAGGGGTGGAAACACACACACACACAGTCTTCCCTATACTGGAAATTCTTGTGATGGTGCCCATGTCCATCTGGGCCTGTCTGCATTCCTCTGCTCTGCCAAAAGCGCTTTGATGATGTCAGAGCTTAATTAATGAATGATTGACAGCGCTGGGTCAGGGGGGGTAATCTTGTGTGTGAGTGACAGGGGGAGAGGGGGGAGGAGGCTCCAGGTGAGGAGCAGAGGGGTCACAGAATCTAAGTGACCCGCCCCCCCCCCACCCTCCACACACCTCAGTGGAAAAACTAAAATAGAAACAGATGGCATTTCTGACATTCTGAAGAGGATTGATAATCATTAAAACAAAGATATGTTTCAAAGATGGCACACACACACACACACACACACACACACACACACACACACACACACACACACACACACACACACACACACACACACACACACACACACACACAGCTGTCTGCTCTGCTGAAAGCATCACCATAACACTGATGAAGTCATTCTAGTCAGGTGAGAGGAATTAACATGGTAACTTGAAGAGGGGTGTTGGGAAGGGCAATTATTTGATATGGATGAGAGTATAGCTAACAGCAGAGAGGAGCAGGTTAGAGAAGAGCTAACAGTAGAGAGGAGCAGGTTAGAGTAGAGCTAACAGCAGAGAGGAGCAGGTTAGAGTATAGCTAACAGCAGAGAGGAGCAGGTTAGAGTATAGCTAACAGTAGAGAGGAGCAGGTTAGAGTAGAGCTAACAGCAGAGAGGAGCAGGTTAGAGTATAGCAAACAGCAGAGAGGAGCAGGTTAGAGAAGAGCTAACAGCAGAGAGGAGCAGGTTAGAGAAGAGCTAACAGCAGAGAGGAGCAGGTTAGATTAGAGCTAACAGTAGAGATGAGCAGGTTAGAGTAGAGCTAACAGCAGAGAGGAGCAGGTTAGAGTATAGCTAACAGCAGAGAGGAGCAGGTTAGAGAAGAGCTAACAGCAGAGAGGAGCAGGTTAGAGTAGAGCTAACAGTAGAGATGAGCAGGTTAGAGTAGAGCTAACAGCAGAGAGGAGCAGGTTAGAGAAGAGCTAACAGCAGAGAGGAGCAGGTTAGAGTAGAGCTAACAGCAGAGAGGAGCAGGTTAGAGAAGAGCTAACAGTAGAGAGGAGCAGGTTAGAGTATAGCTAACAGTAGAGAGGAGCAGGTTAGAGTATAGCTAACAGTAGAGAGGAGCAGGTTATAGTATAGCTAACAGTAGAGAGGAGCAGGTTATAGTATAGCTAACAGTAGAGAGGAGCAGGTTATAGTATAGCTAACAGTAGAGAGGAGCAGGTTATAGTATAGCTAACAGTAGAGAGGAGCAGGTTATAGTATAGCTAACAGCAGAGAGGAGCAGGTTAGAGTATAGGTAACAGTAGAGAGGAGCAGGTTATAGTATAGCTAACAGTAGAGAGGAGCAGGTTATAGTATAGCTAACAGCAGAGAGGAGCAGGTTAGAGTATAGCTAACAGTAGAGAGGAGCAGGTTAGAGTATAGCTAACAGTAGAGAGGAGCAGGTTAGAGTAGAGCTAACAGCAGAGAGGAGCAGGTTAGAGTATAGCTAACAGCAGAGAGGAGCAGGTTAGAGTATAGCTAACAGTAGAGAGGAGCAGGTTAGAGTATAGCTAACAGTAGAGAGGAGCAGGTTAGAGTATAGCTAACAGTAGAGAGGAGCAGGTTAGAGTAGACCTAACAGCAGAGAGGAGCAGGTTAGAGTATAGCTAACAGCAGAGAGGAGCAGGTTAGAGTATAGCTAACAGCAGAGAGGAGCAGGTTAGAGTATAGCTAACAGTAGAGAGGAGCAGGTTAGAGTATAGCTAACAGCAGAGAGGAGCAGGTTAGAGTATAGCTAACAGTAAAGAGGAGCAGGTTAGAGTATAGCTAACAGTAAAGAGGAGCAGGCTAGAGTATAGTTAACAGTAGAGAGGAGCAGGTTAGAGTATAGCTAACAGTAGAGAGGAGCAGGTTGGAGTATAGCAGGTTAGAGTATAGCTAACAGTAGAGAGGAGCAGGTTAGAGTATAGCTAACAGCAGAGAGGAGCAGGTTAGAGTATAGCTAACAGTAAAGAGGAGCAGGCTAGAGTATAGTTAACAGTAGAGAGGAGCAGGTTAGAGTATAGCTAACAGTAGAGAGGAGCAGGTTAGAGTATAGCTAACAGTAGAGAGGAGCAGGTTAGAGTATAGCTAACAGCAGAAAGGAGCATGTTTAGAGTATAGCTAACAGCAGAGAGGAGCAGGTTAGAGTATAGCTAACAGCAGAGAGGAGCAGGTTAGAGTATAGCTAACAGTAGAGAGGAGCAGGTTAGAGTATAGCTAACAGCAGAGAGGAGCAGGTTAGAGTATAGCTAACAGTAGAGAGGAGCAGGTTAGAGTATAGCTAACAGTAGAGAGGAGCAGGTTAGAGTATAGCTAACAGTAGAGAGGAGCAGGTTAGAGTATAGCTAACAGTAGAGAGGAGCATGTTAGAGTAGAGCAGGTTAGAGTATAGCTAATAGTAGAGAGGAGCAGGTTATAGTATAGTTAACAGTAGAGAGGAGCAGGTTAGAGTAGAGCTAACAGCAGAGAGGAGCAGGTTAGAGTATAGCTAACAGTAGAGAGGAGCAGGTTAGAGTATAGCTAACAGTAGAGAGGAGCAGGTTAGAGTATAGCTAACAGTAGAGAGGAGCAGGTTAGAGTATAGCTAACAGTAGAGAGGAGCAGGTTAGAGTATAGCTAACAGTAGAGAGGAGCAGGTTAGAGTATAGCTAACAGTAGAGAGGAGCAGGTTAGAGTATAGCTAACAGTAGAGAAGAGCAGGTTAGAGTATAGCTAACAGTAGAGAGGAGCAGGTTAGAGTATAGCTAACAGTAGAGAGGAGCAGGTTAGAATAGAGCAGGTTAGAGTATAGCTAATAGTAGAGAGGAGCAGGTTAGAGTATAGCTAACAGCAGAGAGGAGCAGGTTAGAGTATAGCTAACAGCAGAGAGGAGCAGGTTAGAGTATAGCTAACAGCAGAGAGGAGCAGGTTAGGGTATAGCTAACAGCAGAGAGGAGCAGGTTAGAGTATAGCTAACAGCAGAGAGGAGCAGGTTAGAGTATAGCTAACAGCAGAGAGGAGCAGGTTATAGTATAGCTAACAGTAGAGAGGAGCAGGTTAGAGAAGAGCTAACAGTAGAAAGGAGCAGGTTAGAGTATAGCTAACAGCAGAGAGGAGCAGGTTAGAGAAGAGCTAACAGTAGAGAGGAGCAGGTTAGAGTATAGCTAACAGTAGAGAGGAGCAGGTTAGAGTATAGCTAACAGTAGAGAGGAGCAGGTTAGAGTATAGCTAACAGTAGAGAGGAGCAGGTTAGAGTATAGCTAACAGTAATGTGTGCCCGGGCGGACTGGTATATATGGTCATTGTAAGGGGCAGGAGGTCTTTGGGACCCCTATATGGGGAACTCTTTGGATAGAGGATAGCTGTAATATGGGTTGGGAGTATAGGGGTAGTGACAGGACTATGGACGTGTGAGAGTGAGCGTACCTACCTGGGGGACGGATCCATCAAAGCCTTCCCTGTGGATGACCTCCTGGAGATTGTTCAGCAGAGAGGAGTAGGTCTCTGGCATAGGGCTGGAGAGAGGGCGGAGAGGAGGGGTAAAGAGAGGGAAGAGGAAAGGAGAAAGAGGGATGGAGGAGGAGAGGAGAAAGAGGGAAGGAGGGAGTAGAACATGAGGTTATTGCAGGACAGGTATCAAGTCTCAACAGACGAAGTCAAATGCTCCTTATCCCCCATGACAGGGCTTTACAATGACCACTAGAGCAGATGAATATAATGGAGGAGCCTTATCAAGAGATTCAATTCATTTATTCAGGTAATCTAATTAAAACGTGGTGGCCTGTCAGCTCCCTGAGGGTCCGATTGGAGGTGTAATGACACACACAGACACACACACACACACACACTAGCTGAGAAAGGTTTTTTAATGGGTTGCTGGTTACGATTGGATGGGCACAGTGTTTGAATGGTTAATGAAGGGTAAGATGTGCACCATTGACAAGGGACACAAGTCACTCACAATAGATCTCTGCCTTTCCCTAATAACCACAAACCACCCTAACATAACCTCCTGCCAAGGCAACCATGTGCCAACATCATGGCCAGGGTAAAGTTTTACACAGAAATCCTTCCTTAAGATCAGCTGGCTGTAGTAACAACCACTGTCCATTGAGTCTTACAGTAGGTCGTTACGCTAGCCAGCAATTACAGGCTAACAGAACTAAAGAACATTCTTACCCACAGGGGAACAGACAGACACACACCAGCCAGACAGCAGGCACATATACATATGCCTAAACAAACACCAGGCACACTACACACTTCCTCATATAGCTACACATAGAACAAACATATTGCCTCTGATTGTTCATCATTAACAAAAACAATGGCGCCTTCTGACCCTGCAGGGGTTCATAGCAGAACCATTCCACCAGCTTTCCTTCCCTCCTCCTGGAGTCAGAGGCAGCCCCGGGCTGGCTTCCTCCACTTGGTGGCCATTGTGTTTGAGGGCATTGTGCTTCGTCCGCCCCCACTGGGCACCCTCCATTCAGGTGGTGCTGAGGGCTAGGTGCTTAGCCACGGGGGCTAGCGCATGTGCTAATTAGTATCATACTCAGGGAGGCCACATTAGCTCAATGCTACATCCCTCGTCCTCCACTCTAAGGAGAAAGGAGAGAGAGGGGAGGCTTGGTCTTCAACAACAGGGGCTGTATCACCTAGAGAGCAATTTGTGCCAATTATGCCAGCGAGTGAAACGGAGCAATTTAACAGCTAGGGTAGCAACATGGGGTGGTGGCCACGTGCAAGAGGGGAGGCTAGGGAGTGAGAATGTGTGTATGTCTGTTTGTCTGTCTGTGTGTGTATGTCTGTCTGTGTGTTTATGTGAGCAGTGCAGGTATAGCCTATAGTCCTGCTGACCAGCTGTCATGTTGTCTGGCAGATCAGTGTTCTATTCAGAGAACCTGATGGGCAGTGCCACTATGATGGCAATGCCACTGTCAGACTTAATTACTAACCCACAGAACGACAGGAGAAGGATGGATTCTGTCTAACAACGTAAAGGACAAAATAAAAAAGATTTCCTATGACAATGATTTACTCAACACTGCTCAGTGATAGTGAATATGAGTCAACTGAAATTGGCCAGACACACTCACTCGCGTTTGCATGGTCCAGAGTTAAAGGGTGTCTGTTTGCAGACATGAAAGCAGAGGGGTTCTATAAAACCTCATCTCCGCTCCAGATTGGCCTGTTTGCCAATCGTGTCTGACTCGGTATCTGACTGTGTGTGTGTGTGTGTGTGTGTGTGTATATGCGCTTGTGTGTGTCTCACCGCTCTCTCTCATGTAAATAGTGTGCCTGACCTCTGAACCCTAAGCACACTCAACGATGAACAAAACAAACTCACAGCAAACGGTCCCTCTACATTCACCACTGCTGAATGTCTCATCTCAGCCAACTAGCCTTCCTACCTAGAGACTGCCCCTGTTTTTATACAGGCTTAACCAGCTGGTTATAAACATCAGAAACTGACCATAATAGACCATCCTGATCTGATGGGGGGGGGGGTTTAGTTAGAGTAACTGTCTAAGCATTGCCCATCTACAATTACTCTTCACACTGTAGGTTAATCCCAACCTAATCCAAAAGCTTCTCTAAATTATGACAATAGTGTCTCTTAGATGCTTCCAAAACGTGATACGTGTACTACTAGATATGTGTCAACGGTTGGCTCCTCAGGTTGTAGGGTGAGCTTCTCAGGTTTTGACTAAGTTCTCACAATATATTGTGTAAATAATACTGAGCACCATGAAGAGATAAGGGTGGGGTAGTGTTCAGGGGTTGCCGGGTTACCTCTGGCCGGAGGTGGTGGCGGTGGGTGATGTCACAGCGGTGGAGTGTTCTGGAAGGTAGAAGCCGTGGCACCTGGCCGCCTGGCAGATCTCAGGGTCCATTGTCTTGGAGACGTCGTAGTAGTGTCCGAACCTCGACGAGGACGCCAGGGCCGTCTGAGGGTCAACAGTTAGTGTTGAGAGAAAAGCCATGTCCATTTGACACTGCTGTTGATCACATTGCAACTAGGGTAGATAATCCTACTTCGTAAGTGTGAAACGTCCTCACTTTCAACAAGTAGAGTATGATAACTTTAAATAAATGACCTGCTCATAGTTCATACAAGTGTTTCAAAATCCTGTTTGATCAAATTAAAACTTGCAGAGAAGTTAAACTACTACAACCAGCATGTTAATCATGTCTCCACATAACCGTCCACTTGTGGCTGTGAAAACAGCCGTGCCGGTCTGAGGGAGAGTAGAAGGATGTTTTCTCCTGGGTGAAAGGGAGAGTTCTGTAGCCCTGCTCTCCCCAGTGAAAGCAACCAGGGGCCCCATTGTCAGACGGGCTCTTAAATCTACCACTAATCTGGATTAGGGCCCCCGGTGTGCCCCTCTCCTGACAGGATGGGCGAGTCAGGGGGGGGGGGGTCAGTGGCTCATCTTCTCTTTGTAAGCAGGGGGGAGAACCGCTTAGTGTTCCAGGCCGGCCCCGGCCACCTCACCTTTGATCTGATGTCTTCATTAGACAGGGCAACGCGGAGAGGGTTGGCAGGAGAGGTGTGTAGGGGGAATGGGGGTGGAGGGGGACTCAGGGAGTGAATTTGGGATGTAAATCCTCTGGCTGGGGCTTATTGACAGTTTGGTTTGTAAAGTCTGGTTTTGGGAGGCTGGGGAAGGGGGAGAGGTGAGGGAAAGACACAGAGATAAAGACGTTTCCAAAGAGAGACAGAGAAAGAGAGATCTCCAGGGACTTGCTGTGTGCTGTTAATCCACATAGCGATGTGGATTATAGCCTGGGCAGGGGAGAGAGGGGAGGAGAGGAGGATGGAGGGGGTCACCATTCCTTAGAGTGGAAGAAAGAGTGTATTGCCAGTGCCCCTGGTAAGGGGATAGACAGGGATTTAAGAGGGGACAGAGGGACAGATCTGGGTTATGAGGGTTAAGGCGGGTGGCGTGCCATTAGATAGGCTGCAGGTACCCTGGTTTCCCAGGCTAGGCAGGGTGTGTATGTGTGTGTCGACAGGCCCCACCTAGCAGCAGCTAAGTGTGAGTAATCTCCACCAGCTCTGAATGGAGAGGCTAGGAGTTTAGGAGCTGATGGATTTAGAGGTGAAGACAATCATCACCCCCATAGAACCAAGAGCTAGACCTGTGACCCCATGCCTTGACTGCCTACACACATACGCTTACCTGTACTTTTGGCAGGTGCTGGTAGCGCCAGGCGATCTTCATGGCGTCCTGACTCTCAGGGTCACATGACTTTGCCTGGTCCTCCACTGTTTTGGGGCTGGCGATGTCATCCAGGATGGGGGCGGGGAGTTCCTACAGATAACAACACAATTGCATTGTTTACACACTATTCTATTTTATTCAGTCTTCAGGTTGTATTGTGTGGAATTCAGCATGATGGCAAATAATATGAATCAACACATACATTTTGTGTTACTGTGTGAAACAAGAGTCCTTGTCATGTAGTAGACTAGGAAGCTAGTGTATATGAGGTGTCATGTTGTTTTCTCATTAACAGTGGCATGTCCCTCCAGACAGAGACACAGAGGTTAAATCAATTAGTAGACACTGACTAGACAGGTCTCGGAGCACATCTCTCAGAGAGCTGACTGAGTCTGTTACAAATGGGATGGAACCTGAGAGGAGGGGGACTGTCTAACACACACACACACACACACCTGAGTAGACAGGTTTAATAAGCCTCTGAGAGGGGGGAATGGAGAGAGAGAGAGATGGAAAGAGATTGCGAAAGAGAACGAGAGATAGAGAAAGAGGGAGAGAGAATACAACCCATATTTATGTTTATTTATTTCCCATTTTTTTAACATAATGACATTTGAAATTCTTTATTATTTTGGAACTTGTGTGAGTGTAATGTTTACTGTTCATTTTGTCATTGTTTATTTCACTTTTGTTGATCCATTTCACCTGCTTTGGCAACGTAAACAATATGTTTACCATGCCGATAAAGACCTTAAGTTGAATTGAGACAGAGACAGAGAGAGAGCTAGATAGAGAGACTGACATGGAAAACACAGGACTGAGCAACCTGCCCTTCAGAGTTCAGACGCAGACAGTCCCCTCAGACACCTCCTCTAACACGCACTTCACTGTAACACACACACACACCAGCTTGACCTTCATTCATACACATCTCACGCACGTCAGACACATAGCTATGACGTAGGCTACAACAACAGTCTGGTCAAAACAACGTCGAGCCCAGAAGCATGGTGTAGGGTTGCAAAGCACCACCAATATGACCAGTTCAAACCAAAGCTTCTAAATCTAAATCGAATAGAATTGTATTCATCACATGCGCCGAATACAGCTGGTGTAGACTAAACATTGAAATGCATGCTTACGAGCCTTTCCCAACAATGCAGAGTTATTAAACAATAAAAAACATAACAGTAACAGGGATAAAATAAAATACACATGAATGGACCTACAGTGCATTCAGAAAGTATTCAAACCCCTCACCTTTTCCACATTTTGTTATGTTACAGCCTTACTATAAAATTCCATTTTAATAGTGAAGACATCAAAACTATGAAATAACACATATAGAATCGTGTGGAACCAAAAAGGCGTTAAACAAATCAAAATATATTTTATATTTGAGATTCTTCAAAAGTAGCCACCCTTTGCCTTGATGACAGCTTTGCACACTCTTGGCATTCTCTCAACAAGCTTCACCAGAAAAGTTTTCCAAAAGTCTTGAAGGAGTTCCCACATATGCTGAGAACCTTTTGGCTGATTGTCCTTCACTCCGTGGTCCAACTCATCCCTAACCATCTCAATTGGGTTGAGGTCGGGTGATTGTGGTGGCCAGGTCATCTGATGCAGCACTCCATCAATCTCCTTCTTGGTAAAATAGCCTGTACACAGCCTGGAGGTGTGTTGGGTCATTGTCCTGTTGAAAAACAAATGATAGTCCCAATAAGCCCAAACCAGATGGGATGGTGTATCGTTGCAGAATGCTGTGGTAGCCATGCTGGTTAAGTGTGACATGAATTCTAAATAAAATCACAGAGTGTCACCAGCAAAGCACTTCCACACCATCACACCTCCTCCTCCATGCTTCACGGTGGGAACCACACAGGCAGAGATCATCCATTCACCTACTTTGCGTCTCACAAAGACACAGCAGTTGGAACCAAAAATGTCAAGTTTAGACTCATCAGACCAACAGACCGATTTCCACCGGTCTAATGTCCATTGCTCATGTTTCTTGGCCCGAGCAAGTCTCTTCTTATTATTGGTGTCCTTTAGTAGTGGTTTCTTTGCAGCAACTCGACAATTACAATTTTTTTTTCCCTTTACCTCCCTTATATCACCTCATTTGCTCACATCGTATATAGACTTGTTTATACTGTATTATTGACTGTATGTTTGTTTTACTCCATGTGTAACTCTGTGTTGTTGTTTGTGTCGAACTGCTTTTCTTTATCTTGGCCAGGTTGCAATTGTAAATGAGAACTTGTTCTCAACTTGCCTACCTGGTTAAATAAAGGTGAAATAAAAAAAATAAAAAAAATGAAGGCCTGATTCACACAATCTCCTCTGAACAGTTGAGATGTGACATGAACTCTGAAACATGGTAACTAATGAACTTATCCTCTGCAGCAGAGGTAACTCTGGGTCTTCCTTTCCTATGGCAGTCCCCATGAGAGCCAGTTTCATCATAGCACTTGATGTTTTTTGCGACTGCACTTGAAGAAACTTTTAAAGTTCTTGAAATTCTCCGGATTGACTGACCTTTGTGTCAAAGCAATGGACTGTCTTTTATCTTTGCTTATTTGAGCTGTTCTTGCCATAATACAGACTTGGTATTTTACTAAATATGTCCATCTTCTGTATACCACCCCTACCTTTTCACAAACGCATTAAGGAAAGAAAGAAATTCCACAAATGAACTTAAGTCACAACTGTTAATTGAAATGTATTCCAGGTGACTACCTCATGAAGCTGGTTGAGAGAATGCCAAGAGTGTGCATAGCTGTCATCAAGGCAAAGGGGGGCTACTTGAAGAATATCAATTATAAAATATATTTTGATTTGTTTAACACTTTTTTTGTGTTATTTCATAGTTTTAAAAAGTCTTCAAAATGATCCTACAAAGTAAAAATAAACCCTTGAATGAGTAGGTGTGTTCAAACTTGTAAGTAAGTATTCAGACCTTTTACTCAGTACTTTGTTGAAGCACCTTTGGCAGCGATTAAAGCCTTGAGTCTTCTTGGGTATGACGCTACAAGCTTGCAACATCTGTATTTGGGGAGTTTCTCACATTCTCTTCTGCAGATCCTTTCAAGCTCTGTCAGATTGGATGGGGGGGGGGGGGGGGGGGTCGCTGCACAGCCATTTTCAGGTCTCTCCAGAGATGTTCGATCGGCTGGGGAACTCAAGGACATTCAGAGACTTGTCCCGAAGCCACTCCTGAGTTGTCTTGGCGGGCTGTTAGGGGGGGTTGTCCTGTTGGAAGGTGAGACTTTGCCCCAGTCTGAGGTCCTGAGCGCTCTGGAGCAGGTTTTCATTAAGGATCTCTGTACTTTGCTCCGTTCATCTTTCCCTCGATCCTGACTAGTCTCTCAGTCCCTGCCGCTGAAAAACATACCCACAGAATGAGGCTGCCACCACCATGCTTCACCGTAGGGATGTTACAGGCCAGGTGATGAGTGGTACCTGGTTACCTCCAGATGTGACATTTGGCATTCAGGCCAAATTGTTAAATCTCGGTTTCATCAGAACAGTGAATCTTGGTCTTGGTCACCTCCCTGATTGCTCAGTTTGGACGGGAGGATGGCTCTAGGAAGAGTCTTGGTGCTTCCAAACATCTTCGATTTAAGAATGATAGGTCCTCAAGAACACAATGGCCTCTTCAATGCTACAGAAATGTTTGGTACCTTTTCCCAAATCTGTGCCTCAACAAAATCCTGTCTCAGCTCTACAGACAATTCCTTCGACCTCATGACTTGCTTTTTGCTCTGACATGCACTGTCAACTGTGGGACCTTATATAGACAGGTGTGTGCCTTTACAAACACTGTTCAGTCAATTGAATTTACTACAGGTGGACCCCAAGATGTAGAAACATCTGAAGGATGATCAATGGAAACAGGATGCACCTGGGCTCAATTTAGAATCTCATAGCAAAAGGTCTGAATACTTACGGAAATAAAAGGTATTTCTGTTTTTTATTTTTGATAAATAAAACAATACAACCCCAGTGATGTACTGGGCTGTCCGCACCCCCCTTTGTAGGTCTTTGTGGTCAAGGGTGTGGCAATAGCCATGCCAAGAGGGACGCAGCCGGTCAAGATGCTTTCGATGGTGCAGCTGTAGAACGTTTTGAGGATCTGAGGGACCATGCCTAATCTTTTTAGCCTACTGAGTGAGAAGAGGTGCTGCCGTGCCCTCTTCACGATTGAGCAGGTGTGTGTGGACCTTGTCATGTCCTTAGTGATGTGGATGTGAAGGAACTTAAAGCTCTCAACCCCCTCCACAACAGCCCAATTGATTTGGATGGGGGTGTGCTCTCCCCTCTTTATCCTGTAGTCCACGATCAGCTCCTTGGTCTTACTAACATTGAGGGAGAGGATGTTGTCCTGGCACCACACTGCTAAGTCTCTGACCTCCTCCCTGTAGGCTGACTCATCGCCGTTGGTGATCAGGCTTACCACCGTCGTGTTGTCAGAAAAGATGATGGTGTTGGAGTCGTGTGCACCACGCAGCCATGTGTGTACAGTGAGTACAGGAGGGGACTAAGCACACACCCCTGAGGGGCCTCCGTGTTGAGGTTTAGTGTCGGTTAAATAGGATTCCACATTCATCCTTGGCCTTTTGCATGTTTGATGTCTCGCAGGTCGTAGCAGGATTTCTTGTATGGGTCCATGTCCGTGCCCTGTTCATTGTAAAGGCTCTAGCCTTTAGTCCAGCATGGATATTGCCTGTAATCCATATGGTTTTTGTTTGGGATATGTTCTTATAGTCACTGTGGGGACAATATCGTCTATTCACTTATTAATGAATTCCATGACTGTTGTGGTAAACTCCTCAATGTTATCCGATGAATCCCACAACACATCCCAGTCTGTACCGCAACACATCCCAGTCTGTACAACAACACATCCCAGTCTGTACAGCAACACATTCCAGTCTGTACTAGCAAAACAGTCTTGTAGCCTCGCATCTGCTTCGTCCGACCATTTCCACATTGAGCGCGTCACTGGTACTTCCTGTTTGAGCTTTTGTTTGTAAACAGGAAGCAGGAGAATGGAGTCGTGGTTAGATCTGCTAAACGGAGGACGAGGGAGGGCCCTGTATGCATTTCTGTTGGTAGAATAAAAGTGGTCTAGAGTTTTATCACCCCTAGCGGTGCAGGAGACTTGTTGGTAGAAGTGAGGTTAAGTCTCACTGCCTTAAAGTCTCATCCACCAGGAACGCTGCCTCTGGATGAGCGGTTTCTTGTTTGTTTATGGACCCATACAGTTTGTCGAGTACCAGAGTGGTGTTGGCCTGTGGAGGAATGTAGACAGCCGTGATAATTACAGATGAGAACGCTCTTGGTAGATAAGAGTCTGCAGCTTACCATTAGGTATTTGATATCAGGTGAGCAAAAGCTCCAGATTTCCTTCACACTTGAAGCAGCACACCAGTTGTTATTTAGGAAAAAACACACTGCCTCCTCTTGTTCTCCCCGAAGCCTCCTTCCGATCCTGCCGCTGCATGGAGAATCCACCCAGTACTAGGTGCATAGCGTCATCATCCAGCCTCGTTTCAGTAGGACATAACATTGCAGCATCTCCCGCGTTTACACCTGTGGTGTTTTGTTAGCGCATGGAACAAAGGAATAGGGTCCAGTATGATCAGTAGAACAGCTGAGTCGGAGTTGAAGTCGTATTTGAAGTCGGAATCAAGGTTAGTAACTGTCGATCTGATGTCCAGAAGTACTTGGTGGTCATATGTGATAATAGTATTGTCTGTACAAACTGTCTGTACAAAAAAGTCGAGAAACACAATAAAAGTTACTATATAGCAAAGTTGGGTTGGAACTTCTCCATTGGCACCATCTTTCTAGGGTCGCAGTTCAATCAATCGCAGAGGAAAGAAACTGCCGTACAGTTCCTGGCTCTGCAATTTTCCTTTTCTACAACTGATTGAATTGGGGACCAATATGATTTGATTATGCCAGACCAGAGGCCTCCCTCCTCTCTTACTCTCCTCCTCTAACCCTTTGATATGTAAAGAGGGGGTTAAGTTGTGACCCCGCCCACTATCAATCAGTATGGGAGTTCCCCTCCTCCTGTGTTGCCGAGTGGGAAACAGCTTTAGGAGCTCTGCTCCCCTTCAGAGTGATGTATCCGGAAACATCTCAACAATGCCGTCCCCCCCAACACACACCACCCTCGAAGTCTGTCCACCCAGTGGGACAGACTGACAGTACACACACACACCTGTAGGATGTCATTGGGGTGGTCCAGAGCAGACGCCACGTAGAGTTCATGTCCACACACCACCCCCTCTGCCAGGAAGTACTTGAACAGCATACGAGAGTAGCTGTCATATCGGTCCTCCTCTGAGAAACAACACACATAACGTAACGTTAGGTCCCACTGTCATAGTGTCCTCCTACCTACACAGAGAACAGCATCATTGACACAGATCCCTGCCACTTTAGTCTCAAAAAGGGAAGAAACAAATGACATTATAAACACATGTACACAGCATAGAGGTGATGAAGTTTAAATGTCTATCTACATTGACAGTAAAAGACGCTGTTCACATAAAGCCACAGTGTTTCCCAAGGTAACACCTTACACCTGGATGAGCCTAATCACAACACAACAGATGGGGATCTGTCACACTACCTGTCTGGAATGGATGTAATGACCAGTCACTCTTAGTGAGGGAGGTGGGGAGAATGGACACGACACAGGGACACAGGTGTCATCTCCTGAACCAGAGCTCCCAATCATATGAGACGACAGCCACACCTCTCACAGAAAGGGGTGAGCCACACATAATCTCCTCCACCATCTTGAAGAGGGGATAGGACATCCTGTGTGGAGGATTCACCAGAGTTCTCATGGAGGTATGAGCCCCCTGTCAGCTAAATGACAGAGATGTGGAACTCAACCATGCATTCAGAGTCGGGAGTGTTTCTTCATGCCAATGAAATGACCGTTGTGTGTTTATTTTGTTGATGTGTGAGTCAAGTCAACTCATTTCAATGGTAGACAATTTCTTGACACACAGCTCACTTTAATTCACTGTTGTTCTCTCAGGATTATGATGGTGATGATGGTCTTGTGTTTGTTGGTGTAATTCATATGAACACTATTCAATTCAGAAGTGAACGCTGGTTTAGGTGTGTAGAAAAAGGCATCAGGTGACATTTACATCCAAAAAGACGTGCAGTCTAAATGTCAAACACAACACAACAGTGAGACACCAGGCCTAATTCTAGTGGAACTCCGAGAGCTGTGTTTGCAGCTTCAGGACAAAAGAGACTAACACTTGGAAGAGCTTGCATTCTGGTCTAATTTACGTCTGTATTGAAGTCCTGAGTGACAGTGAGGACTAGTGACTAGTGAGTGAGGGACACATTCTACCACAGATGGCTACCTCAGACCACAAAGCACCCACCACCCAACCACAACGTAGGCCCACTTCCTACTTCCTTATTCTACAACCCCACATACCACTGCTGCTTCTTGTCACAGCCACAAACCACCATTTTGTAAAGCAGTCTCTGGCCTCTGCACACAATGGCAGACAGTGGGCACACACACAAAGGACAGTGACAGTTAAAGGTGACAGCCATAAAGCTGACATCACATCCGACAGCTCGGGAATAACGCAGAGCCATCCAGGAACACCTGGGGAATGTACTCCCCCCCCCCCCCCCGACATTCCTGGCCTGTCTCCTCATTCCTCACCCATGATGGGACAGCTCCCGGGATGGCCCAGGAAATTCCCTGCCTCTTCAATTTGTCGTCGGTGGGGCTCCCTGTCCTCTTATTGATGGCTTTCTAGGTCAGCAGGACCTTTGTGGCTTTCAGCAGGGCCCACAAAGCCTCCCAGATGGGCCCTCTCCAGATGAGGCCCATTGTGCCCTGCCTTTCTATGGGAGCCCTTCCAAATAGAACCTGAGGGAGTCATTAGGCTGCTGAGGAGGAGGGGGTTGAGAAAAGAAGAGAGAGAGTGGGGAGTGACGGGGGGCGGGTTGGAGGGGTTGAAGCAGTAGAGTCACCTCTTGGTGGGTTGTGACCACAGGACCCCACGACAGATCAGTCACTCTCTGAACAGTCAGAGGGGGAATTACTTTTTGTCTTAACAGGTTTTCCTTTTTTGGTGCTCTTTTTTTTGCTCATTTTGATGTGGGATCTTAAAGGGGAAGTGACCTCTAGGATTTGGCTTTTAACATGGAGATGGAATGGCCCTGTCTCACGTATCTGAAGGGGGTGGAAATGGTGGAGTGGAGATGGTGGGGGAGGGGGGGGGTGGAGATGGTTAGCCACGCTTCAGGATTGTTTTGATCACGTGCACTCTGATATGTTCCAGGTAGCCTGCGAAAATAATCTAGACGCATACACGGATACGGTGACTGAGTTCATAAGGAAGTTTATAGGAGATGGAGTACCCACTGTGACTATTCAAACCTACCCTAACCAGAAACCGTGGACAGATGGTAGCATTCGCGCGAAACTGAAAGCGTGAACCACCGCATTTAACCAGAACAAGGCACCTGGTTATATGGCAGAATATAAACAGTGTAGTTATTCACTCCACAGGGAAATCAAACAAGCTAAACGTCAGTATAGAGATAAAGTGGAGTCGCAATTCAACGGCTCAGACATGAGGCGTATGTGGCAGGGAATACAGACAATCAGACATGAGACGTATGTGGCAGGGTCTACAGACAATCAGACATGAGACGTATGTGGCAGGGACTACAGACAATCAGACATGAGATGTATGTGGCAGGGAATACAGACAATCAGACATGAGATGTATGTGGCAGGGAATACAGACAATCAGACATGAGACGTATGTGGCAGGGAATACAGACAATCAGACATGAGACGTATGTGGCAGGGAATACAGACAATCAGACATGAGACGTATGTGGCAGGGTCTACAGACAATCAGACATGAGACGTATGTGGCAGGGTCTACAGACAATCAGACATGAGATGTATGTGGCAGGGACTACAGACAATCAGACATGAGACGTATGTGGCAGGGACTACAGACAATCAGACATGAGACGTATGTGGCAGGGAATACAGACAATCAGACATGAGACGTATGTGGCAGGGACTACAGACAATCAGACATGAGACGTATGTGGCAGGGAATACAGACAATCAGACATGAGACGTATGTGGCAGGGACTACAGACAATCAGACATGAGACGTATGTGGCAGGGACTACAGACAATCAGACATGAGACGTATGTGGCAGGGAATACAGACAATCAGACATGAGACGTATGTGGCAGGGAATACAGACAATCAGACATGAGACGTATGTGGCAGGGAATACAGACAATCAGACATGAGACGTATGTGGCAGGGTCTACAGACAATCAGACATGAGACGTATGTGGCAGGGTCTACAGACAATCAGACATGAGACGTATGTGGCAGGGAATACAGACAATCAGACATGAGACGTATGTGGCAGGGACTACAGACAATCAGACATGAGACGTATGTGGCAGGGAATACAGACAATCAGACATGAGACGTATGTGGCAGGGAATACAGACAATCAGACATGAGACGTATGTGGCAGGGAATACAGACAATCAGACATGAGACGTATGTGGCAGGGAATACAGACAATCAGACATGAGACGTATGTGGCAGGGAATACAGACAATCACGGACTACAAAAGGAAAACCAGCCACATCGCCTATATCGACGTCTTGCTTCTGGACAGGCTAAACACATTATTTGCACGCTTTGAGGATAGCACAGTGCCACCGACGCGGCCCACTACCAAGGACTGTGGGCTCTCCTCCTCCATGGCCGACGTGAGTAAAACATTTAAATGTGTTAACCATCGCAAGGCTGCCGGACCAGACGGCATCCCTAGCTGCGTCCTCAGGGCATGCGCATACCAGCTAGCTGGCTGGTGTGTTTACAGGCATATTCAATCTCTCACTATCCCAGTCTGCTGTCCCCACATGCTTCAAGATGGCCACCATTGTTCCTGTACCCAAGAAGGCAAAGGTAACTGAACTTAATAAATATCGCCCCGTAGCACTCACCTCTGTCATCATGAAGTGCTTTGAGAGACTAGTCAAGTATCATGTAACCTCTACCTTACCTGCCACCCAATACCCACTTCAACTGGCTTACCGCCCCAATAGATCAACAGACCATGCAATCACCATCACTCTGCACACTGCTCTATCCCATCTGGACAAGAGGAATACCTATGTAAGAACATTGTTCATTGACTATAGCTCAGTATTCAACACCATAGTACCCACCAAGCTCATCATTAAGTTTGAGGCACTGGGTCTGAACCCCGCACCGTGCAATTGGGTCCTGGACTTCCTGACAGGCTGCCCCCAGGTGGTGATCCTTAACACTGGGATCCCACAAGGGTGTGTGCTCAGCTCCTTCCTGTACTCCCTGTTCACCCACGACTGCGTGGCCAAGCACGCCTCCAAATCAATCATCAAGTTTGCAGATGACACACCAGTAGTAGGCTTGATTACCAACGATGACGAGACAGCCTACAAGAGGAGATGAGGGCTCTGGGAGTGTGGTGCCTGGAAAACAACCTCTCACTCAACACCAACAAAACAAAGGAGATGATCGTGGACTTCAGGAAACAGCAGAGGGTGCACCCCCATATCTACATCGACGGGACCGCAGTGGAGAAGGTGGAAAGCTCCAAGTTCCTTGGCATACACATCACTGACAAACTGAAATGGACCACCCACACAGAGTGTGGTGAAGAAGGCGCAACAGAGCCTCTTCAACCTCAGGAGGCTAAAGAAATGTGGCTTGTCACCTAAAACCCTCACACATTTTTACAGATGCACAATTGAAAGCATTCTGTTGGGCTGTATCACCGCCTGGTTCGGAAGCTGCACCGCCCGCAACTTCAAGGCTCTCCAGAGGGTGGTGCGGTCTGCCCAACACATTACCGGGGGCAAACTACCCACCCTCCAGGACACCTACTGTAATCACTGCCTCCCACATCGATTGGGGGGGATAAATTGAAGGGCAAGGCAATATATGCCTAATATCAGTTGATACACACAAATGACAGCTTCAAGGAGATACCAGCCAGGCTACTTCACCTCACCAGCGAGCAAAAATACTGTACAGCCTGTAATGCTAGATAACAATAACACATACAGCAGAAAACTGTTATCCCAATCAACCAACATGGCTTTGAATTGAACACAGCGTCCATGAATGCAGCTGGGGTACAGCCAGATGAAGTCAGGGTCAGTGGCTTGCTCTACGGCAGAGTGGCAGTTGGTCTACCTGGGACTGGAACAACCTGCTCATTAGTCCATCTCCATGATTGTTATTATTTCATACCAAAGCTTATGGAAGCCTGAGATAAGTAATATTATACAGTTGAAGTCAGAAGTTTACATACACTTAGGTTGGAGTCATTAAAACTCGTTTTTCAACCACTCCACAAATTTCTTGTTAACAAACACATTTTGGCAAGTCGGTTAGGACATCTACTTTGTGCATGACACAAGCAATTTTTCCAACAATTGTTTACAGACAGATTATTTCACTGTATCACAATTCCAGTGGGTCAGAAGTTTACATACACTAAGTTGACTGTGCCTTTAAACATCTTGGAAAAATGATGTCATGGCTTTAGAAGCTTCTTATTGACATTGTTTGAGTCAATTGGAGGTGTACCTGTGGATGTATTTCAAGGCCTACCTTCAAACTCAGTACCTCTTTGCTTGACATCATGGGAAAATCAAAAGAAATCAGCCAAGACCTCAGAAAATAAATTGCAGAACTCCACAAGTTTGATTCATCCTTGGGAGCAATTTACAAATGCCTGAAGGTACCACGTTCATCTGTACAAACAATAGTACGCAAGTATAAACACCATGGGACCACGCAGCCATCACAAGAAGGAGACGCATTCTGTCTCCTAGAGATGAACGTACTTTGGTGTGAAAAGTGCAAATCAATCCCAGAACAGCAAAGGACCTTGTGAAGATGCTGGAGGAAACAGGTACAAAAGTATCTATATCCTATATCGACATAACCTGAAAGGCTGCTCAGCAAGGAAGGCCACTACTCCAAAACCGCCATAAAAAAGCCAGACTACGGTTTGCAACTGCACATGGGGACAAAGATCGTATGTTTTTGGAGAAATGTCCTCTGGTCTGATGAAACAAAAATAGAACCGTTTGGCCATAATGACCATCGTTATGTTTGGAGGGAAAAGGGGGAGGCAAGCAGAAGAACACCATCCAAACCGTGAAGCACGGGGGTGGCAACATCATGTTGTGGGGGTGCTTTGCTGCAGGAGGGACTGGTGCACTTCACAAAATAGATGGCATCATGAGGTAGGGAAATTATGTGGATATATTGAAGAAACATCTCAAGAAATCAGTCAGAAAGTTAAAGCATGGTCGCAAATGGGTCTTTCAAATGGACAATGACCCCAAGCATACTTCCAAAGTTGTGGCAAAATGGCTTAAGGACAACAAAGTCATGGTATTGGAGTGGCCATCACAAAGCCCTGACCTCAATCCTATAGAACATTTGTGGGAAGAACTGAAAAATTGTGTGCGAGCAAGGAAGCCTACAAACCTGACTCAGTTACACCAGCTCTGTCAGGAGGAATGGGCCAAAATTCAACCAACTTATTGTGGGAAGCTTGTGGAAGGCTACCTGAAATGTTTGACCCAAGTTAAATTTAAAGACAATGCTACCAAATACTAATTGAGTATATGTAAACTTCTGACCCACTGGAAATGTCATGAAAGAAATAAAAGCTTAAATAAATCACTCTCTACTATTATTCTGACATTTCACATTCCTAAAATAAAGTGGTGATCCTAACTCACCTAAGACATTACATTTTTACTTGGATTAAATGTCAGGAATTGGGAAAAACTGAGTTTAAATGTATTTGGCTAAGGTGTATGTAAACTTCTGACTTCAACTGTATTCACCTAGGGAGCCCGAGACCAGTGATATTATATACACCTAGGGAGCACGAGACCAGTGATATTATATTCACCTAGGGAGCCCGAGACCAGTGATATTATATACACCTAGGGAGCCCGAGACCAGTGATATTATATACACCTAGGGAGCCCGAGACCAGTAATATTATATACACCTAGGGAGCCCGAAACCAGTAATATTATATACACCTAGGGAGCCCGAGACCAGTAATATTATATACACCTAGGGAGCCCGAGACCAGTAATATTATATACACCACCCTAAATTGCTCTAAAATGTTTGTTGTTTTTCTCTGCAAAAGGGGGGTAAATTATCACACAAAATAAAAAAGGTGGGTAAACATGATGGGGGGGTGTGGCTAAGAACAAACACATCTGACTGCCAGGCTAGGTTATACACACCTCAACCAATGAGGGCCAGATCATTCGCTTTCTAGGTGATCGGAAGGAACACAACTTATCTACCGGTTATCAACAACTTATCTACAAGGGTGTATTGTTTTAAGGGACTTGGATGGCAGGTGTCAGGCAAAACAGCTTTCTGCTTGTTGGTCAAAAACAAGCAGTGCCCTCTGCTAAACCCACTAAAGCAAGTGAGAAGCACACGTGAAAGGTCATCTAAGTGATAAGGACAATCTATTGCTATCTAGCATCTCCAATCACCAGTGTGTAACGGAGGAGGGACGCCCTAGAATGCCCTATAGAACAGTATCGCAATTGAGAATCGATTCCCGTTTAGATAGAGTATTTGTCTGTTTTGGCTGTCAGTTTATGTCTGAACATAAGGTTATTGGATATTAAAAGGAGTAGGTTACCTAGGCTAGTACATCTTGGACAAGGTACAGTAGTACCTCTACTCATAAATGGTCTAAATGTACAATGGAAAATGTAGAATTAGACTTACCTATGAGTAGAAGGGTTCCAACTGCTAAACCACCACCTATTTCAAGAATAAAAAAATATTACAAATAGGTCGATTTTTGACAACACCATATAATTTACAGATAACCAAGTGTAGCATAGACCTGACATGCAAGGTGATTCATCAAGAAAGCTGGGGGGGGGACCATGATTTGGGGGGATTTTCACAACATTTCATCCATAGAATGGTTCTTTGGAGGACTAATTGTTAAGATATGTTTTGTCAAATATAGAGAACTAATATTAGCATATTTTATATTTTGTCCTTACATAGGCCTGTTAACTGTTTCATATGTAGGCTTTAAAAAGCAAAAATTACTGCTTGCTCTGTGGTCCCACAGGGAGAGCAGGCTTTTGAGCCAGCTCTAACTCATCAAGCTCATTGTTGAATAAGTGTTGGACTGGAACAAAAACCTGCAAACAAGTTACGAGTGCCCAGTACCATGACTGACGAATACTCCAGAGCCAGCTGACAACCATTACTATGGCGTGAAGGTGTGCCGGTTGTTTCAAATGGGGCACACGAATTATTGTTGACGTTACATTAACGTTATAGTAAATAACGTGAAGCTAGCCGGCTACCTTCATGCGACTCAGTGGTTGAAGACATGCAGTTGAATAGTGACAACATTCCTTTAAAACTAACTAAATGTAAAAAAAAATGTTAGATAGTTTAATCAATCAGAAAAAGCAAAACTCGCGTTAGCTAGCTGTCAACACATTCGTGGCAGACTGACCAATCACGTAGTCGAGAGATGTGACACCAGTCGAAACAATAAGTTGCCCGTTTTGAATCGAAGGTCTTGTGCCAGGTATTGAAACTAGTTTGCTTCGTGATTTCTTCTGAAAACTGGTGGTATTGCACGGTAAACGGTCCACGGTGGGTTTACCCACGCTCATCTTGGGGGCCGCCATGTTTTTTCCCCCGTGGTGACGGATGTTTTGAATTACATCAACCCAATCAGAGCTGGGATTGCTCAGTCGCTACCAATCACAGAAGCAGTTGTAAGGTAGCGTGTCTGTGTGAGGGCAGCTTCCGTAGCTGTCGGCGCTGGATAGCGGTGAGTTGATTATCGGACAGTTTACCGACAAATACATGTTTTAAATGTCTATTACCATTTAGTGAACGTATTTTGCTGAATAGAAGCTGCGATTGTGTGAAATAAAGACATAACTCTGATTTACAAACTGATGGTTAGGAAACTCGAACATGCAGATGGGGTTCTGTTTGTGAGTTGCCTTTGTTTTGCCCAGTCTTCAACCTTACAAAACGATTACAGCTTTGTTTATCTTTAGATTAGGGTTACACTAATGTATTTGAAATACAATATCCCAGCCTGACATCCTATTTGCATTCTAGAGAATACGGTCATCAGTCTGCAATGTGGATAGACACTTAGCTTTTAAATGACACACATGTAGACTATTCGTGACTAGAAAGTAGCAGACTATGACCTTCAAACGTAGGCTTTTATAGATCTATAATATTTGATTTGCATAAATATTGCATATAGCCCAGAGCTCTCCAACCCTGTTTCGGGAGAACTCCGTCCTGTAGGTTTTCGCTCCAACCCTAATTTAGCCAACTGATTCTAATAGTTGGCTGCTTAATAAACCAGGTTAGTTGCAACTGGGGTTGAAACAAAAACCTACAGGAGGGTAGCTCTCCGGGAATAGTGTTGGAGAGTCCTGATCCAGCCTAACAAAGATTTAGATATATGTTTTATCATATCTGTTATGAAATCAGCCAAATGCATGTTGCAATCATGTTGTTCTAATCATCAGAAAGAATCCCTTTTGTCATCTTTCATCAATCTTTCATCTTGGCTATATTTTAAAGAGGCTGCTCAAAACCTCAAACCAAAAGTCCCCCCTTTCAGACCTCATGCCAACTAGTATTTTGTGATACATAAGCTAGTAAAGTTATCTTTTTTAATTTTTAATTTTCTCAACCTTTGCAAGGTTACCCTCACTGATGCCTGGACAGCCATTTGGTCAAGAACCTAAAATTACATGAAGTTAAATGTGTGCATGTGTAACATCACAATCTTCCTTATACCGCAATTTATTCATCTTAAAGTGATTATTTGAACTATTGGACATTATGTTTATCATGTTCACAACCACTTTACTACTTAAAGATACTGTAGTGGCCCTCTGCTTGCTGCCTACATCAGCCAGCAAATGAGATAAGTTTCTGGTCATGTGACCTTGGGGCAGAGCCATGGCGATGCCAGGACTTAATTAGTGAGGTGTAACGTCTACACATATAAATGCAGCCTAAAGTGTAGAACTGACACAATTTCCTATTCTACATGACATAAAAAAATCATGCCTGTGACAAGACACTAATTTGCTGAGCAGGTGTGGGGTGGGTGGAAGGGGTTCAATCTAGCATGACGGGGGTGAGGTTGGGAGGAGTGGCTATATGTTTCCAGACGGCCACAGTTTGAACTGAAGTTTTGGGGATTGTAACATTAGTCTTCAAATTAGCCTTTGTCTTTGTCTCTCAGGCTGATTTCGTAATTAGACTCAGTGTTGTCAAAACAAGGAGCTGTTGGACAGTCTGATGAAGGAGACTAGTCTTTGTTAACCTCTGTCTCTCTCATACTGTGACTCCAGTCATCTCAGGTCAGGGTCTGACCCCTTGCAGAGGGATTACAGACTGAGTCTCAGCTAACTTTACCTGTCACACAGACCCAATACTATAAAACAGAGGTACATTAGCTCCTGGTAGAATTTGTCCTTAGACACCGATCTGGGATCAGTTAACCTTCCCAAATCGTAACCATACCCATTATGAGGGAAAACTTAAAACTTTAGATCAGTGTCTATGGGAAACTTCATCCTACTCCAGAGCGCTCTATGAGCACTGCAAGAGAAGAGGCGTGCCTCTCATAGGGAGCTGTATGTGTGGTGGGTTAAGATGAGAGAGACTTACAGCTCAGTAAGGATGCTGTTATGCTCTAGACTAGAAGTGATGGCCCAACTGCTCACTTTACAAAATGCTCTTAGCAGAGGCAGTCCTGTTGTTGTGACAGCGCTTTGAGGTAAACATGGGCTGACAGGAGACCCGGGGAATATAGCCAGGCCTTCTACTGACAACACAGGGCATTGTGCAAGACCCACAAGAGGTAGGCTAGATCTAAGAGACATCTAAAAATGAAAAGGATAAAATAATTGACTGTTTAATGTATAATAATAAGGGTATTACCCGGGGTTAGGATATAGTGTTTAGTTTCATCACCATTGAATATTAGGAGAGGACAATGTCACTGGGAAAATCAACCCTTATTATTATTATTATTATTATTATTTCTTTTTTTATCCCCTTTCTATCTTGTCTCATCGCTGCAACTCCCCACCGGGCTCGGGAGGCCAAGGTCGAGCCATGTGTCCTCCGAAACATGACCTGCCAAACTGCGCTTCCTAACACCCGCCCGCCAGCCGCACCAATGTGTCGGAGGAAACACAGTTCAACTGACGACTGAGGTCAGCCTGCAGGCACCCGGCCTGCCATAAGGAGTCGCTAGAGCGCGATGAGCCAAGTAAAGCCCCCCTCCGGCTAAACCCTCCCCTAACCCGGACGACACTGGGCCAATTGTGCGCCGCCCTATGGGACTCCTGATCACGGCCGGTTGTGATACAGCCTGGAATCGAACCCGTTTCTGTAGTGACGCCTCTAGCACTGCGATGCATTGCCTTAGACCGCTGCTCCACTCGGGAGGCATAAATCAACCCATTTTGAAGGGAATAATTCCACCACGTCTAAATTCCCAATTTAACCTGGTGGCCTACTGTATGTGGCCTACTGTATGTGGCCTACTGTATGTGGCCTACTGTATGTGGCCTACTGTATGTGGCCTTACAGGTCAATGTGTGGCAGTAGTATCAACATGACTGCCAGTATTTCTAAAATAACATCTCTTTCCCTCCTTTTTGAATGTCATCCGTCCCTGTGTATTATTTATATTATATCAGTTTTATCCATCAGTGTATCTGATTGGGCCATATAATGCAGGCAGTCATAACATGTCAGCCTCTTCCTCTGTATATTGTTCTGGTTTCTCCAGTCTTATTCCGCTATAGCGCTAGCTGTGTGTCACTGGGAGAGGGAATAGAATGGCTGTGACTAGAGGGGAAGTCAGATCTCCATCAATGTACTCCATGTTTGTTTGAGTAGCATTGAAAAGAAAGTAATGTTCTTAGGTTACATGGACAATTAGTGGGGCTAGGGTTTTTCTTCAGGCCGTTGTATTTTTTGACTTTTTTCCAATAGCAATTTTTTCAAAATGTCTATATTTTTGGCTTTCTTTGAATTTTCAACAGCTGCCGAGTGAATCATTTATAATGACTAGTTCTATATTAGTGAATGTTTAGGCTATATTGCAAATCATGCGTCTATAAATACAGTACATGTCCAGCTCACAATATGGCCTGATGCGCATAGACCTATTCTTCTGACATAATGGGTTGGGGGGGACGTTAGCTGGTGGCGAGGGGGGGGGGGGTGCTCTGTTGAGGTGTCTGAGTCATTGGCATGAACACTGACCTAATTGTGAAAGCAAGACCTTGATAAGATCAGTCCACTCTCTCAACACCGACCCAGCACCGCACACACCAGCCAGCGGCCAATACAATAAAGATTAGTCACCAGTATTCTATTCCGTGTCATTGTATGGGGACATGGGCCCAGCAGCCCCAGACACGTCCGTTCAATTCAAAGCAGTCGTATTCATATCACTAGACTGTTATTTGCTCTGGGCTGACCCATTGATTGCTGGCTCTAAGCCTCTGACTCCTCAAATAGGCACCCTGCTCAGCTGTTTGGCGGCTGGGTTGCTGCTAGCAACAATGAAAAGAGCAATGTGGAGATCAGTCTGTTCAATCATCTCTGTGTTCAGGAACAGGGGAGAGGGGGGCTAGATGGCTACATTGTAAGGCTGTGACTTGTGATTTGTTTTGCATCTGTCACTCTCGGTCCCAGACAGGTGTCTGTTTCTAAAACAGTAGGATTAGCTCTGATTGTGCTGATAGTTGCACACAGATCCCTAGTCAGTCCCCCTTTAAAACTCACATTAAGATCAAATCGAGCTTTAGCACCCACCCTTCCACTGCCTTCTGCTGCCCAGAGAGGGGACATCAGAGGTGGGATTCATTCCCTCCCCATCTGGGGTCCACAGGGAGAAGCACCATCTCTGACATGGGGTCTGTAAGCCTCTTAGCCCTCCAGTGGCCCAGCCCTCTTTCAGCCCATGTTTTCCTAATGTAGGCTTGTAAAGAGAGCAAGGGCCTTGTAGACTGTTTGAATTGGGACTCCCTTTGTGCTCCTAATAGACTGGTCATGTTTGATAATGACTGCCTTCGTAGAGTGAAACCTTTTTCTCTGATTTTATTAGATCCCCATTAGAGACAGCTAGTCTTCCTGGGGTCTGACACATAGGACTAACGAAAATACATTACACACAAAAATACTTTACAATTGACATACATTTAAAACATTAACATAGACATTACAGACTTTTATATAAAACAACTTTTGGAGACCAGGGGCGGTGATTCCAAGGAGGAACCTACTGCAGTCCCTTGTGGATCAGTTGGTAGAGCATAGCGCTTGCACCGACAGGGTTGTGGGTTCGATTCCCACGGGGGACCAGTAGGAAAATGTATTATGTACTCACTACTGTAAGTCGCTCTGCAGAAGACCGTCTGCTAAATGACAAAAGATGTCAGCCAGCTGGTTCTGATATCCCTATTCTCTCTGTTAGAAGCCCCCTTCTTACTGACTGGTAATGACGATATAGGCCTTGGTCTATTTAGGCCTAGTTTAGGTTGTATGATTGTTATTAGTGTCACACTGTGCTCCATGTTGACTCTTGTATCCAGTCATACAGTTGACAAATTTAATTAAGTTGTATGTAAATTCTGCTGCTTGTGATTCCTGAACTATTGTCTGAATGTTGTCCCCCAGTCAGTGATCATAGAGGTAAAAGACACCCAATGGGGTTTTTCTATTCACTGGTGGATTTGGGATCCCCTGTAGTTGCGCACCCGCTGTCGCTGGGAGCCATGTGACTGTAGGAGGCCGGCGGGTGACTGTAGGAGGCTGGCGGGTGACTGTAGGAGGCCGGCGGGTGACTGTAGGAGGCCGGCGGGTGACTGTAGGAGGCCGGCGGGTGACTGTAGGAGGCCGGCGGGTGACTGTAGGAGGCCGGCGGGTGACTGTAGGAGGCCGGCGGGTGACTGTAGGAGGCCGGCGGGTGACTGTAGGAGGCCGGCGGGTGACGGTAGGAGGCCGGCGGGTGACGGTAGGAGGCCGGCGGGTGACGGTAGGAGGCCGGCGGGTGACGGTAGGAGGCCGGCGGGTGACTGTAGGAGGCCGGCGGCTCTGAGGGCCTGTGACTGTAGGAGGCCGGCGGGTGACTGTAGGAGGCCGGCGGCTCTGGGGGCCTGTGACTGTAGGAGGTCGGCGGCTCTGGGGGCCTGTGACTGTAGGAGGGCGGCGGGTGACTGTAGGAGGGCGGCGGGTGACTGTAGGAGGGCGGCGGGTGACTGTAGGAGGGCGGCGGCTCTGGGAGCCATGTGACTGTAGGAGTCCAGCAGATGGTTCCACTCAGATGCTGCTACCACTCTTTGTTTTTCCAGGAACATATTTGGTGTGTAATCCTGGATTAACAGACAGAGATTTAGAGTTTAATGTCCAGCTGAATGTCAACAGCTACCCCAAAGACACAGGCAGGGTATTAAACCCCTAGTAGGGTTTGTCCTAGACCCACAGCCAGGGGGATCGGGGGGTAGAGATCCTATCAGATGTCTCTGGTGGTGTGTCCCAACTCATTCTCAATCCCAATTTGAGTTCCTTGTGTAATGTAACACACACACCCCATGGGTGACAGAGACTGCCAGATAAAACCAGGTGGCTGCATGTGGCCTCTCTCTTGATATCAGTCACTGGCCGTGTGATCTTATTATGTTAAGACCATAATCCCTACCTATGATGAATGCACACCGGAATGGAGGGAGGAAATGGAGAGATAATGAAGGATATAGGGGATTGTACACTGGTTTGGGGGATATGGCTGTGTGATGTTGAGTGGTTGTGATAGTCCTAAATGTTCTCTGATCCTTGATACTCCATGATAGGTGTTCAGAGGGCCCTCTGTACAGGCCCTTGATTTAGTCTGTTGTGGTGAGATTCAGTTCTACTTTAGGTCCCTAGTAGGACTGGACTGACCTGTGGATTTAGTTCTATTCTAGGTTCCTAGTAGGACTGAACTGACCTGTGGGATTCAGTTCTACTCTAGGTCCCTAGTAGGACTGGACTGACCTGTGGGATTCAGTTCTACTCTAGGTTCCTAGTAGGACTGGACTGACCTGTAGGACCAGGGGGCTGCTATGATCAGAGAAGTGCACACAAACTGGGTTCACTGCTGTTTGTCAGACCCTTTTTCTCTTTCCTCCAATAAGATCATATCTTCACAGTGACACACATCGAGAGACAATCACACACATTCACCACAGATTATTCCAGGACTCCTAGTGTAGAGGCAAAGACATGGCAGGGTGGAGGGATGAAACATGACCAGGATGTAGCGATAGAGGCAGTGGTATATGCAGTAGGGATAGAGGCAGGGGTATATGCAGTAGGGTTAGAGGCAGAGGTATATGCAGTAGGATGTAGGGATAGAGGCAGGGGTATATGCAGTAGGATGTAGGGATAGAGGCAGGGGTATATGAGCAGGATGTAGGGATAGAGGCAGGGGTATATGCAGTAGGATGTAGGGATAGAGGCAGGGGTATATGAGCAGGATGTAGGGATAGAGGCAGGGGTATATGCAGCAGGGGTATATGCAGTAGGATGTAGGGATTAGAGGTCGACTGATTGATTTTTCAACACAGATACCGATTTATTGGAGGACCAAAAAAGCCGATGCCGATTAATCGGCCAATTTTTTATTTATTGTTATTTATTTGTAGTAATGACAATCACAACAATACTGAATGACCACTTATTTTAACTTAATAAAATACATTAAAAAAAATATACTTATAATGAAACATGTTTAATTTGGTTTAAATAATGCAAAAACAAAGTGTTGAAGAAGAAAGTAAAAGTGCAATATGTGCTATGTAAGAAAGCTAACGTTTCAGTTCCTTGCTCAGAACATGAGAACATATGAAAGCTGGTGGTTCCTCTTCAATATTCCCAGGTAAGAAGTTTTAGGTTGTAGTTATTATAGGAATTATAGGACTATTTCTCTCCATACCATTTGTATTTCTTCCGTCCCTCTCCTCGCTCCACCCTGGGCTCGAACCAGCAACACAACGACAACAGCCACCATCGAAGCAGCGTTAGCTATGCAGAGCAAGGGGAACAACTACTAGAAGGCTCAGGGGGCGTGACGTTTGAAACGCTATTAGCGCGCGCTAACTAGCTAGCCATTTCACTTCGGTTACACCAGCCTCATCTCGGGAGTTGATAGGCTTGAAGTCATAAACAGCGCAATGCTTGACGCACAACAAAGAGCTGCTGGCAAAACGCACGAAAGTGCTGTTTGAATGAATGTTTACGTGCCTGCTTCTGCCTACCACCGCTCAGTCAGATACTTAGATGCTTGTATGCTCAGTCAGATTATATGCAACGCAGGACACGCTAGATAATATCTAGTAATATCATCAACCATGTGTAGTTAACTAATGATTTATGATTTATTGTTTTTTATAAAGATAAGTTTAATGCTAATTAGCGACTTACCTTGGCTTACTGCATTCGCGTAACAGGCAGTCTCCTTGTGGAGTGCAACGAGAGAGAGGCAGGTCGTTATTGCGTTGGACTAGTTATGGTTGCGAGATTGGGTCCCCCGAGCTGACACGGTGAAAATCTGTCATTCTGACCCTGAACAAGGCAGTTAACCCACCGTTCCTAGGCCGTTATTGAAAATAAGAATGTGTTCTTAACTGACTTGCCTAGTTAAATAAAGGTATACAAAAATATATATCGGGCGCCCAAAAATACCGATTTCCGATTGTTATGAAAACTTGAAATCGGCCCCAATTAATCGGCCATTCCGATTAATCGGTCGACCTCTAGTAGGGATAGAGGCAGGGGTATATGCAGTAGGATGTAGGGATAGAGGCAGGGGTATATGCAGTAGGCATGAAAGGTGGAGCAATATCAGCAACAGGATATGGATTCAGTTTGTATTTTGGGTGAGAGGTGGGAGAAGAGTATCGTGTGTGTGTGTTGAAAGGGACAGAGGGGTAATGGGATTAGGGTTAACGCCTTTCGCGGGCGCAGGGAGAGCCACCTGACACTCGGTCTGTTGGGGACCTGGGGATTGTGGGGGACGGGGTACAGGACGCGGGGGTCTAATCCATGTCCATCTTTGGGAAGTCATTCCCAGAGCTCTGAGGATTTAGGGCTTTGGTTTCCGCTCTGCTAGCTTTGGTTAATAATGTTATTGGTGGGATGTGAGACATGGAGAGAAAGAGGGATGAATAGAGAGAAAAAGAGGAATTCATTACCCTGTGGTGGTCTTGCAGGACAGAGTCCTAAGCTAAAAGCATGGTGTCTGAATATAGCCAGGTGTGATATGATCTATAATGTAGCCTACACCTCTAAACCCTCCCCAGAACACATACACCTCTAAACACTCCCCAGAACACATACACCTCTAAACACTCCCCAGAACACATACACCTCTAAACCCTCCCCAGAACACATACACCTCTAAACCCTCCCCAGAACACATAGTCTACTGGCTGTGTAGCCTACACCTCTAAACCCTCTCCAGAACACATAGTCTACTGGCTGTGTAGCATACACCTCTAAACCCTCCCCAGAACACATACACCTCTAAACCCTCCCCAGAACACATAGTCTACTGGCTGTGTAGCCTACATCTCTAAACCCTCCCCAGAACACATAGTCTACTGGCTGTGTAGCCTACATCTCTAAACCCTCCCCAGAACACATACACCTCTAAACCCTCCCCAGAACACATACACCTCTAAACCCTCCCCAGAACACATACACCTCTAAACCCTCCCCAGAACACATAGTCTACTGGCTGTATAGCCTACACCTCTAAACCCTCCCCAGAACACATAGTCTACTGGCTGTGTAGCCTACACCTCTAAACCCTCCCCAGAACACATAGTCTACTGGCTGTGTAGCCTACACCTCTAAACCCTCCCCAGAACACATAGTCTACTGGCTGTGTAGCCTACACCTCTAAACCCTCCCCAGAACACATAGTCTACTGGCTGTGTAGCCTACACCTCTAAACCCTCCCCAGAACACATAGTCTACTGGCTGTGTAGCCTACACCTCTAAACCCTCCCCAGAACACATAGTCTACTGGCTGTGTAGCCTACACCTCTAAACCCTCCCCAGAACACATAGTCTACTGGCTGTGTAGCCTACACCTCTAAACCCTCCCCAGAACACATAGTCTACTGGCTGTGTAGCCTACACCTCTAAACCCTCCCCAGAACACATAGTCTACTGGCTGTGTAGCCTACACCTCTAAACCCTCCCCAGAACACATAGTCTACTGGCTGTGTAGCCTACTTTGTAATCCCTCCATCAGGATGAACACTACTGTTCAACAGTTTGGGGTCACTAAGAAATGTCCTTGTTTTGTAATTGAAAGAAAAGCACATTTTTTTCCATTAAAATAACATCAAATTGATCAGAAATGCAGTGTAGACATTGTTAATGTTGTAAATGACTATTGTAGCTGGAAACGGCAGATTTTTTATGGAATATCTACATAGGCTTACAGAGGCCCATTATCAGCAACCATCACTCCTGTGTTCCAATGGCATGTTGTGTTAGCTAATCCAAGTTTATCATTTTAAAAGGCTAATTGAACATTAGAAAACCATTTTGCAATTGTTAGCACAGCTGAAAACTATTGTTCTGATTAAAGAAGCAATAAAACTGGCCCTCTTTAGACTAGTTGAGTATCTGTGCTTTTCAGCATAGAAAGAAATGTGCTTTTCTTTCAAAAACAAGGACATTTCTTAGCGACCCCAGACTGTTGAACGGTATGTGGAAGTCATTCTCACCAGGGCTAGATCGGTGAAACATTAGATTATCTCTACCATACCTTTTATCATGCAATTGTTGTTTCCTTTGAAATGTCCCTTACGTTGGAAAAAAAGGCTATTTCAGTTTTTTTTTGCGTGTGTGTAAAGATTGAGTCACTCTCTCCCCATCCGGCAGGTTGCGTTCTGAGTAAAAGTCAATACCCTGAGTGGTGCTGCGGTGTTTGTTCAGACGACACACTGTTATCTCTGTGTGTGTGTGGCAGTCAACAAAGACTACGCGTTCCATTTCCATGGCTCCCACAGAACTGGATAACTGTCCTGAAGACCCTGGTCAGCATGGCTGATGCAGGGAGGGCAGTGTTAGGGACTGATGCTGGTATGAAGCTGTCCTGAAGACCCTGGTCAACATGGTTGATGCAGGGAGGGCAGTGTTAGGGACTGATGCTGGTATGAAGCTGTCCTGAAGACCCTGGTCAACATGGTTGATGCAGGGAGGGCAGTGTTAGGGACTGATGCTGGTATGAAGCTGTCCTGAAGACCCTGGTCAACATGGTTGATGCAGGGAGGGCAGTGTTAGGGACTGATGCTGGTATGAAGCTGTACTGTAGACCCTGGTGCAGTGTTAGGGACTGATGCAGTGTTAGGGACTGATGCTGGTATGAAGCTGTACTGTAGACCCTGGTCAACATGGTTGATGCAGGGAGGGCAGTGTTAGGGACTGATGCTGGTATGAAGCTGTCCTGAAGACCCTGGTCAACATGGTTGATGCAGGGAGGGCAGTGTTAGGGACTGATGCTGGTATGAAGCTGTCCTGAAGACCCTGGTCAACATGGTTGATTCAGGGAGGGCAGTGTTAGGGACTGATGCTGGTATGAAGCTGTCCTGAAGACCCTGGTCAACATGGTTGATTCAGGGAGGGCAGTGTTAGGGACTGATGCTGGTATGAATCTGTACTGTAGACCCTGGTGCAGTGTTAGGGACTGATGCAGTGTTAGGGACTGATGCTGGTATGAAGCTGTCCTGAAGACCCTGGTCAACATGGTTGATTCAGGGAGGGCAGTGTTAGGGACTGATGCTGGTATGAATCTGTACTGTAGACCCTGGTCAACATGGCTGATGCAGGGAGGGCAGTGTTAGGGACTGATGCTAGTATGAATCTGTACTGTAGACCCTGGTCAGCATGGCTGATGCAGGGAGGGCAGTGATAGGGACTGATTCTAGTATGAATCTGTACTGTAGACCCTGGTCAACATGGCTGATGCAGGGAGGGCAGTGTTGGGGACTGATGCTAGTATGAATCTGTACTGTAGACCCTGGTCAGCATGGCTGATGCAGGGAGGGCAGTGATAGGGACTGATTCTAGTATGAATCTGTACTGTAGACCCTGGTCAACATGGCTGATGCAGGGAGGGCAGTGTTGGGGACTGATGCTGGTATGAATCTGTACTGTAGACCCTGGTCAGCATGGCTGATGCAGGGAGGGTAGTGTTAGGGACTGATGCTGGTATGAAGCTGTACTGAAGACCCTGGTCAGCATGGTTGATGCAGTAACAGGGACTGATGCTGGTATGAAGCTGTACTGAAGACCCTTGTCAGCATGGTTGATGCAGGGAGGGCAGTGTTAGGGACTGATTCTAGTATGAAGCTGCTAGGCTGGTATGTTTGTCCGTCCCCTGCAAGGTGTCGATTGGCCAATCTCACACAGGGTCAAAGGTTAGGCTGGTTCTGTGGTGTCAACGGGCTGTAGAGCCCCTGAGAATGAAACACCAGGGAGTGTGACACTAGTCTGCACTGCACACTACTCCTAGAGCTGCTAATAGACTAGCTGCTGTGACAGCTCACCCCTCACCTGTCTGTCCCCTGAATGAAGCGCTGTAATGATGTGTGTTGTGTTTGTGTAGGTGGTGAGATGTTCCGCAGTGCGCTGGGGAAGACCCTGGGCTTCGTGGGATACACCATCCAGTACGGCTGCGTCGCCCACTGTGCCTTTGAGTACATCGGAGAGTTTGTTGCGGTGTGTAGGATACTTTTCTCTCTGTGGCCATGGTCTGTGAATTCCCGAGTAACAACTTCAATGTCTGTGAATTTACCCACAGTGCTCTGGTCCTTCTATGGAGCCCACCATCACAAGCCACGACGTTGTCTTCTCAGAACGGTTGAGTCGCCATCTCTGCAGAATCGAGAAGTGAGTTTTAGTTTTCAACTTGAAATTCTCAAAGTTGGTAAAGTAAAACGTAGTTTACCCTGAGTGGTGTCTTTTTGCACCGTAACCCCTTGATGTTCTCCCTGATATCTGTGAATGACATCACACCCCATGGATCCTGTCTTCTCTGTCTGCAGTGGTGATATAGTCATCGCTAAGAGTCCATTTGATCCACATATGAACATCTGTAAAAGAGTCATCGGTTTGGAGGGAGACAAAGTCTGCACCAGTGGCCCCTCGGATGTCTTCAAGACCCACCAATACGTAAGTATTCATCAACAGTCATGTCCCAGGACTCTCAGCCACATGTAAAGTATTCATCAACAGTCATGTCCCAGGACTCTCAGCCACATGTAAAGTATTCATCAACAGTCATGTCCCAGGACTCTCAGCCACATGTAAAGTATTCATCAACAGTCATGCCCCAGGACTCTCAGCCACATGTAACGTATTCATCAACAGTCATGTCCCAGGACTCTCAGCCACATGTAAAGTATTCATCAACAGTCATGTCCCAGGACTCTCAGCCACATGTAACGTATTCATCAACAGTCATGTCCCAGGACTCTCAGCCACATGTAAAGTATTCATCAACAGTCATGTCCCAGGACTCTCAGCCACATGTAAAGTATTCATCAACAGTCATGTCCCAGGACTCTCAGCCACATGTAACGTATTCATCAACAGTCGTGTCCCAGGACTCTCAGCCACATGTAAAGTATTCATCAACAGTCGTGTCCCAGGACTCTCAGCCACACGTAAAGTATTCATCAACAGTCGTGTCCCAGGACTCTCAGCCACATGTAAAGTATTCATCAACAGTCATGCCCCAGGACTCTCAGCCACATGTAAAGTATTCATCAACAGTCATGCCCCAGGACTCTCAGCCACACGTAAAGTATTCATCAACAGTCATGTCCCAGGACTCTCAGTCACACGTAAAGTATTCATCAACAGTCATGCCCCAGGACTCTCAGCCACATGTAAAGTATTCATCAACAGTCATGCCCCAGGACTCTCAGCCACACGTAAAGTATTCATCAACAGTCATGTCCCAGGACTCTCAGCCACACGTAAAGTATTCATCAACAGTCGTGTCCCAGGACTCTCAGCCACATGTAAAGTATTCATCAACAGTCATGCCCCAGGACTCTCAGCCACACGTAAAGTATTCATCAACAGTCATGCCCCAGGACTCTCAGCCACATGTAAAGTATTCATCAACAGTCATGCTCCAGGACTCTCAGCCACATGTAAAGTATTCTACCTTTAGTTTACCAGGTAAGAGTATTGAGAGCACATTTACAACAACAACCTGGAGAAGACTTTGACGAGGGCTTGAAATGAGCCAGTAAAGCAATACATTCTGGATGAACGATTAAGCCTTGTCAAGACACTTCATGTTGTGTTTCAGATAGTCTCTCATTTCAGTCAATCATCTTCATAAGTAGCCAAACCCCTGTGTCTTCAACTCAACCCAGTGTGTTCTGGGTGTTTAGATTCCAGACCAGGGACATCCATCTTGTGTCGTCAGTCCAAATATCATCTTTTGACAGCGACTGCATTTCCTCAGAGCCGTGGTTGTGGTGGAACCACTGTCATTGCATTCTTATTACTGCTCTCCCCGGCCACGCCGCCCTCAGCCACCGCTCAGCCTGCCAATCTCTCTGAAGCCTGTTAGAGTTAGTGCCAACCGAGTGGACAGGTTGATGGGTGGGCTGAGGTGTTTGTGTTGTGTGTGTGTGTACACACACTCTCACATGAACAGTGGACGTATAGGTGAATGTAACCACACACAGGATGTGCTGGTGTCATCCAGGAAATGAAACAAACTAATTTTCCTCTGGGAACAGGTTTCATCTCTACACACAGGCAGTAAAGCTATATTGAACAGGTTACTGCAGAACAGGTTTAATCTCTACACATGTCTTGGTCAAAGGTCTCAGCCTACAGATGTACTCTCTTAATTGGATCACTCTGTTGGCGCAGAAAATGCAGACATGTTGTGTATTTAAGTTTTAAAATGTATTCTAATGTTTGTTATTCACACTTTAAAATGTCAGACTTGATTTACCCTTATTTAAAATGTATCAGCCCATACAAAAATGTCCATGCATTTTAATCCACATAATAACCCACATTTCCTGTTACTGCAGGATGATTTCCCTGCTGTGAGAAACTGGTCAAATTAAGATGGCAGATCGGTACCTCTGAAATGTGTCTCAGTGCAAGACATAGGTCAACAATGAATAAGACCAGACCAATCTCTGTAGGGTTTCCCCCGTCAAAACACACACCAAAATGTCTGTCAACACAGTTGGTTGTGGTGTTAATGAAATAGAAGCCTTGTGTGACATAAAGCATCCCACCATGCATGTTTTTGTTTGTGTGCTATACGAGAGCCTGTCCTCACCTCCTCTTTCTTCTGACGGGCTGGCAGGTTCTTTCCTCCCACATTGATGATGAGGAGATGGACAAATTGGCTTGTCACCTCTTAGGAGTCTTTCCTACAGTATGTCTGCTGCATTGTCACAACAAAGACATTTGATCCATGATGTGATGGTGGGTGTCTTTGAGAGAGACAGAGGGGGAGAGAGAGCCTTCAGACTCTAAAGGTATTCCCTCCATGTTAGACAAAACACTGTACCTCAATGATATTAGTCTAATGATTAGAGCAGGGTGAGGCCTTAAACAGCACTACCTCAATCATGTTAGCTTAATGAGCGAAGCAGGGTGAGGCCTTAATCATGTTAGCTTAATGAGCGAAGCAGGGTGAGGCCTTAAACAGCACTACCTCAATCATGTTATCTTAATGAGGCAGGGTGAGGCCTTAACATGATTGAGGTAGTGCTGTTTAAGGCCTCACCCTGCCTCATTAAGATAACATGATTGAGGTAGTGCTGTTTATCTTAATGAGGCAGGGTGAGGCCTTAAACAGCACTACCTCAATCATGTTAGCTTAATGAGCGAAGCAGGGTGAGGCCATACCAGGCTGTTGAACGGCAGACTTCACTTTCCAGGTGAGCTCAGCTTTCCCACCTTGACACGTCTCTGACAGGTACACATAGCCTCGCCCCCACCCCTTCAACCACCCAACCACAGAACAGGTTCCATCACTCCCTCTGAGTCCCATCACAACACAGCCGCCAGGTTGAGCTGAGATACGCCACTCAACCCTAAACCCTAGCTGGGCACACAGTCTGACTGGATGACTGGGCTGGCTGGAAGTGTGTTGTGGAAAGTAACAATGTCTGTTGATTATGGTTTGGCTGAGCTCTCTCATTCTGTTCTGGTGACTCAGTGTAGGGAGTTGGGAGAGGGCATGTCAGACTCGGGGCTTAGTGTCATAGAGAAGTAGGTAAACAGTTCAGGAGGAGTGTTTGCTTCTCTGCCTGTCAATCATGCAGGTGCTTATCCTTGACATCCTCTCTACCTTCACTCAACACTGGTGTGTGATCCATAAATTAGTTTTCAGAGACTGCTGTGGTTATGAAGGCCTGCGGTGAGCTTGCAGGTGTTTAATCAGAGAAGAAGAGTTCCACCAACTATGACGGGGGACAGAATTTGAACATGTCTACCTAGTTCCAATACCTCCAGTATCATACCCCTAGGTAATAACCAGATCCATTTGAACATGTCTACCTCGTTCCAATACCTCCAGTATCATACCCCTAGGTAATAACCAGATCCAGTTGAACATCCGGTGCAGGTAATATGAAAGGAGAGGTTAGTTCTACCCTCTGGTTAAGTTAAGGTTCAAAGAGGAGAACGTCAGGGACATCCGTTTCTACAAATGATAGAGTCTGGCCTCTCTTTACACCATCCCAGTCATAATAAAGTGTACGTTTCTGACATGTGTTAACCTGCAAGGTGATGTGTGAACCCTCGGTCTTTCAACACATCATAACATACTGCAATAATAATATATGTCATTTAGCAGACGCTTTTATCCAAAAGCGGTTTACAGTCATGCATTCATACATTTTAACGTATGGGTGTCCCAGGGAATCGAACCCACAACCCTGGCTGTGCCAGCACCATGCTCTACCAACTGAGCCATACATGGCAGATCAACTTTTAACAGGCCTTTTAACAATAACCAATGAATTACCAGTTCATTAGTGGTAAATACATCTGACTATAGATTTCAGAGGAGTAACTTTGCGATGCCCTGTCTGTGGCTAGAGACTCCGTGTGGAATGTTCTCTACAGGGTCATTAGTGTGATGCTCCGAATCAATCAGAGCTTTGGTGTTTGTGTGTCTGTGTATTTGTTGATCACTCTTGATTGACCCGCAGCAGATCGATCTAAATTGATTGACCTTGTTCGTAGTGGACAGAATGGAGTCTAGATCCTGAATAGAGTTGACCTATACCTTGATGTTGGATTAGTTAGGTAGTTCCTTCAAACCTTCACTCCGTGGGCCCTAAGCTTTAACCACCACTAATGTATCCTACCCTAGTGTTTGCTAAACTCTGAGGCAGTGTAATGGACTCAGATTAGACCTTCTGCTAGCCTCAAAAGCACTTTCAATAACAACATTGTCATGTGTTTCTATGGAGACTTGAACCTGCTTTGAATCCAGAAGTAGTCTGAACCTGTGTTCAAGCAGCCGCCCCTTTTGTGTCTCCTAAAACATAGATGAGCGTGCCTACCGACAGGGTCGTGTTGATGATATCACACGCCTGACCTTTCTGAGCAGGACAAAGGCAGTGAGTCAGTCTAAGATGGAGGCTGAGGCTGGGGCATAGCAAGGGCTTATGGTCCAGCAGATGACAAATGGCGCCGGCGTTCCTCTCTGGTCCCTGTGTGCTTGGGAGCAGCCATATGTTGCCATGCTACTGAGGGGTAATGGTGGGAATGCGGCAGGCTGACATATGCTTCTCAGATGACTTCTTTAATGACATTGGTTTGTGTCGTCGTTGTTCTCGGGGGCCGAGTTGTTTACCTCGTGTTAGGTCAATATGTCACTGCATCACGATTAGTGTCAGCTCATCTGGCTCATCTATGGAATATGAAATGCAACACAATGCATAGGTTAATACTGCATAATGATTCTGGATGTTGGGACGATTGCGATACGATGGACGCGCACAATTGGAATCAAGAAATCAGTGGTTGCGTCTCCCCCCCCACCCTCTGATAATGTTCTCATCTGATTTCATCTCCCTCTCCTTTTCTCCCCAAGACTTTGTTCATTAAAAAGTTAGGCAACACAAACACAGTTGCAGATTGTGATGCCCATTATGACAATATAATGTGTTGTTCATCCTGTCTTCACATATAGGAGGGACGAGGAACTTAATTAGGGCCTTGACAAGATTACTCTAGTAAAGTGATGAGATGAATCATAATTGGTGTCACTGTGGATTAGCGCTCGCTCCGATTGGCCACCCCACTGGCAGCTCGGGCCTCACTAGTGGAGACCAGTGGACGATTCTGACTGAAAATCTTCAGCCCTGGCCCCTCTCTCTCTCTCCCCCTCTAGATCTCCCTTGGTAAGAGGGGGTTAGATCTCAGCCAACAGCCTAATGGCCCCTTTTGAAGTCCCAATAAATCCCCCTGACCCTGCCCCCGTTACACATGACCCCTTGCTCCTATGACCGTCCGGGGCTAAAGGAGGACAGACCAGGGGTTGACGTTAAGTTGGGGTGAGGGAAGGTAGGGGGGGGATGTTCAGCTGGGCGAGGCGGCTGAGGTGGGCTCTCTTTACATAATGGTGGGTGGAGGGTGCTGACGCTGTATTGTCTCACTCCTTCATGTAAACAAAGTTTAAAAGCTAGGTCAGGGAATGGTGTTGTTTACAGTATAACTGGCTGTTGCAGTCGTCGTGGAACAAATTCAATATTTTCTATCGTTGTGTTTTTTCCCGTGTCATCCCGTGGGTGTGTGTCTTGCTGTGGGTGTGTGTCTTGCTGTGGGTGTGTGTCTTGCTGTGGGGGTGTGTCTAGGTTCCAAAAGGGCACGTGTGGCTGGAAGGGGATAATCTTAGGAATTCCACAGACTCCAGGAGCTACGGCCCAGTTCCCTATGCCCTGATTCGAGGCCGTGTCTGCTTAAAAGTAAGGAGGGGAACATCGCCGGACCCATCTCACATTCATTTTAACCTTTAGAGTTAGTAGAATGGTCTGGTCTGTATAAAGAGTTAGTAGAATGCTCTGGTCTGTATAAAGAGTTAGTAGAATGCTCTGGTCTCTGTAAAGAGTTAGTATAATGGTCTGGTCTGTATAAAGAGCTATTATAATGGTCTGGTCTCTGTAAAGAGTTAGTATAATGGTCTGGTCTGTATAAAGAGCTATTATAATGGTCTGGTCTCTGTAAAGAGTTAGTAGAATGCTCTGGTCTCTGTAAAGAGTTAGTATAATGGTCTGGTCTGTAAAAATAGCTATTATAATGGTCTGGTCTCTGTAAAGAGTTAGTAGAATGCTCTGGTCTGTGTAAAGAGTTAGTATAATGCTCTGGTCTGTATAAAGAGTTAGTTTAATGGTCTGGTCTGTATAAAGAGTTGGTAGAATGGTCTGGTCTGTATAAAGAGTTAGTATAATGCTCTGGTCTGTATAAAGAGTTAGTAGAATGCTCTGGTCTCTGTAAAGAGTTAGTAGAATGCTCTGGTCTGTATAAAGAGTTAGTAGAATGCTCTGGTCTGTATAAAGAGTTAGTAGAATGCTCTGGTCTGTGTAAATAGTTAGTAGAATGCTCTGGTCTGTGTAAAGAGTTAGTAGAATGCTCTGGTCTGTGTAAAGAGTTAGTAGAATGCTCTGGTCTGTATAAAGAGTTAGTAGAATGCTCTGGTCTGTATAAAGAGTTAGTAGAATGCTCTGGTCTGTGTAAAGAGTTAGTAGAATGCTCTGGTCTGTGTAAAGAGTTAGTAGAATGCTCTGGTCTGTATAGAGAGATCTGTGCCACGTTTCCGATATCACAGCCTCCTTTTGACTTTGCCCATGGCCATGGTTAAATATGAAATGCCTTGCACTGAAATTGATTGTAGGTTTACTGTTGCTTTGCCTGTATTCAAATTATTCCTTATTCCCCATTCTGTGGCAAGTTGAGTAAATGCAAACACTCAAACAAGTTGGAAGTTCAAGACAGATCTGTCTCGTAGACCAAGGCCTGGGCAACCTATTGTCTAGCTGTCCATTCTGCTGTGTTATCATGTCACTGGATGTCATAGCAACCATGACCCTGGAAACAGGTCAGACAACCTTCTGTCCGTTTGACTGGACAGCAGCCGTCCACTGGGGGCCCAATGACGAGACCTGACGACAGTTTTATGAAGTCGCATACATCATTTAAATCCACGTTACCAAGCGTATCCAGGAAGTGAGGATGTTGGAATAGTCATGATAAACACATTATGTAATGGATAAATGTTGTTTGTTCTTCTTTTATGAGAGCCCTAGTACCCTTTTAACCCAACATCTTCTCCTTCTCCTTTGTTTGTTTTGGTGTTTTTCTCTCTTTCCAGCTCTGGCCTCTACATCATGTTGGTGCCCTCAACCAAAGTCCCACAGGACGAGTCGTAAGAAGGAGTGACTGAGTCTACTGATCTGTGTACATGCATCATTTTGTAATATTTTCTAATTAAAGGCATATTTATCTTGAAGAATTTTTGTCTCAATTTGACTGACAATTTGAGTTCATTTGGGTTGAATTGTAGGGTGTGTTTGAGTTAAATGTGAAAATCCATGGATAGTTGGATCTGCAGGTTGATAACGTACCAGGCATAGTAATCTGGGGCTTCCAGTGTGTTGGCAGGAGCAGCACCCTGCTCTGTAGGAACAGCGTCACGTGAGGAGGGGTTTAAACTGTGCCTCTCTGGAGCTGCTAGTGGTAGAGGAGGGGAGGTGTGATTTTGGACTAACAGAAGAAATCATCTCTGACCCAGCTAACTCAACAGATTACAGTGAATAGCTGAAATCCAGCATCCAAGAGGTAGAGGCCATTCATTTTAAATAAGTTGTATTGTCCTGGAATTGACGTCTTCTGCCACTGTAGATCTGAGATGCCTACTTTTAGAATCTCTACGTGTATAATTGACTGGCCCACAATGCAGGGCGTGCTGCATGTATCATCCCTGACAGACATGGAAAATGGGGGTCAAGAAGGATCAAAGAAGCTCAACATCTACAAAGGAATACAAAAAAGTGTTATTCGTTTCAGGTTTACCTCTTCTCACTGTTGTGGTAAAACAGAAGCCTTTCTTGGTGATTCATATTTCATTGGGCCAACAAGGCAATTGGACAAACGTTAACATTTCCCATTTAGCCATCCAATATTTATAAGCACTTAGTAAGGCAAAGCTCACAACTGAATAGTTAGTGTATACACTCTACACTACTATTCTATTGATGTGGGGAGGAAGAGAGATGTTAGGCATTTTTGGGAATGCTTTGCAATCTGTGTGACAAGTTTTCAGGGTCAACTGCAAATAACACAATATCTTTCAATATCAAACCTGTAACATGTGCAGTCCACAACGTGCGCTCCATCAGCCGCTGAAAATAGGACTGCTTACAGTGGAGTCGGAAAGTACTCAGAACCCTTCACTTTTACCACATTTTGTTACGTTACAGCCTTATTCAAAAAAATTGATTAAATTGTTGTATTTCCTCCTCAAAAACAGGTTTTTAGAAATGTTTGCAAATGTATTAAAAATGTTAAACATCACATTTATGTATGTTTTCAGACCATTTACTCAGTACTTTGTTGAAGCACCTTTTTGGCAGCGATTACAGACTCAGGTATTCTTGGCTATGAAGCTACCAGCTTGGCACACCTGTATTTGGGGAGTTTCTCCCATTCTTCTCTGCAGATCCTCTCAAGCTCTGTCAGGTTGGATGGGAAGCGTCGCTGCACAGCTATTTTCAGGTCTCTCCAGAGATGTCCGATCAGGTTCAAGTCCGGGCTCTGGCTGGGCCACTCAAGGACATTCAGAGATTTGTCCCAAAGCCACTCCTGCTGTATATTTAGGGTCGTTGTCCTGTTGGAAGGTGAACCTTCACCCCAGTCTGAAGTCCTGAGCGCTCTGGAGCAGGTTTTCATCAAGGATCTCTCTGTACTTTGCTCCATTCATCTTTCCCTCGATCCTGACTAGTCTCCCAGTCCCTGCCACTGAAAAACATCCCCACAGCATGATGCTACAGCATTGTCAAGTGTGGGACCTTATATAGACAGATGTGTGCCTTTCCAAATCCCATTTAATCAATTGAATTTACCACAGGTGGACTCCAATCAAGTTGTAGAAAAATCTCAAGGATGATCAATGGAAACAGGATGCACCTGAGCTCAGTTTTGAGTCTCATAGCAAAAGGTCTGAATACCTATTAAAAATAATATGTAATTAATATGTAAATAAGGTATATGTATATGGAGATATGTTTTTTTATTTGAAATTATTTAGCAAAAAAAATGTTTTAAACCTGTTTGCTTTGTCATAATGGGGTATTGTGTGTAGATTGATGAGTTATGTTTTTATTTTTTATCCGTTTAAGAATAAGGCTGTAAACGTAACAAAATGTGGAAAACGTCAAGGGGTCTGAATACTTTCCGAATGCACTATACGTTCTGCAGTACAAATGCACCTATTTAACATACTGCAGCCAAATGTATTATTAAACACATTTTCCTCAACCACAATGATTTGGTTTGTCAAGAGGTGAACTAGGACTGTATGTAACTCAACTGTCAGTCAAGCAGGATCTTTATGACACCAGTGTAAAGACTGTCTTACTGGGCTGGCTCCTCCACAAGGCCTTCTTCAGCAGTGGTTCAGAGCCCACTGTGTATCCTGCTTAGACAGCCCTGTCCTAAGGACATGACGGCGTTCTCATACACCTAGTAAAGCAGCTCAGCTGGTCACTCTCCAGAAGAGAGAGGGCCTCTCCTCCTCACAGTTCCCCAGGGGCTGTGAGGGCCAGACGGCTGCCCGTCCCTGTCCAGCTGCCTCATCTGTCTGGCGGGGATGTAGGGTCAGAAACTGGCTTTCTGTGACACTGAATTCTCTGCTTGAGTGTGATCGTGCCTCCTGGGAGGGCCGCTCGTGTGTTTGTGTGCGTGACATCATTTGCATATGTGTGTGTATACATGTTTTATTTACAGTAGCGGAGAGGGTTTGGCTTGAAGCACATCTATTTTTCCTATTTTAACTTCATCTGCTGTGTGTCAACACAGTGCCAGTGTCCAAGTGAAATGCTGACACAGGGAGTCTGTTTATATTTTTATAACCTAGTGCCCCATAGAGGGAGCTCACTGTCCTTCTGCTGCTTGAGGACTAGAGGGAGAATAGCACTGTGTTCTGCTGCACAAGCAATGGTGGATACTGTAACCTTGGGGATTAGCTCCCACAGATGGTGGATACTGTTAACTTGGGGATTAGCTCCCACAGATGGTGGAAACTGTTAACTTGGGGATTAGCTCCCACAGATGGTGGATACTGTAACCTTGGGGATTAGCTCCCACAGATGGTGGATACTGTAACCTTGGGGATTAGCTCCCACAGATGGTGGAAACTGTTAACATGGGGATTAGCTCCCACAGATGGTGGCTACTATTAATTTGGGGATTAGCTCCCACAGATGGTGGATACTGTAACCTTGGGGATTAGCTCCCACAGATGGTGGATACTGTAACCTTGGGGATTAGCTCCCACAGATGGTGGATACTGTTAACTTGGGGATTAGCTCCCACAGATGGTGGAAACTGTTAACTTGGGGATTAGCTCCCACAGATGGTGGATACTGTAACCTTGGGGATTAGCTCCCACAGATGGTGGAAACTGTTAACATGGGGATTAGCTCCCACAGATGGTGGCTACTATTAATTTGGGGATTAGCTCCCACAGATGGTGGATACTGTAACCTTGGGGATTAGCTCCCACAGATGGTGGCTACTATTAATTTGGGGATTAGCTCCCACAGATGGTGGCTACTATTAATTTGGGGATTAGCTCCCACAGATGGTGGATACTGTAACCTTGTGGATTAGCTCCCACAGATGGTGGAAACTGTAACCTTGGGGATTAGCTCCCACAGATGGTGGCTATTATTAATTTGGGGATTAGCTCCCACAGATGGTGGATACTGTAACCTTGGGGATTAGCTCCCACAGATGGTGGCTACTATTAATTTGGGGATTAGCTCCCACAGATGGTGGATACTGTAACCTTGGGGATTAGCTCCCACAGATGGTGGATACTATTAATTTGGGGATTAGCTCCCACAGATGGTGGGTACTGTTAACATGGGGATTAGCTCCCACAGATGGTGGGTACTGTTAACTTGGGGATTATCTCCCACAGATGGTGGGTACTGTTAACTTGGGGATTATCTCCCACAGATGGTGGGTACTGTTAATTTGGGGATTAGCTCCCACAGATGGTGGGTACTATTAACTTGGGGATTAGCTCCCACAGATGGTGGATATTGTTACCTTGGGGATTAGCTCCCACAGATGGTGGATACTGTTAACTTGGGGATTAGCTCCCACAGATACATGATGAGCATATAACTAGGCATATAACACTTAATTTACTACTAGGAGATCATTCCTGTCTACCTTCAACAGTTTAAATTGAATTCCACCACGTGAAATACAGACGTGCAATTCCATATGAACTGTAAAGTGATAACCACAATTGATCTCTATTTAATGGCAGTTCTACTGACCCCAAAGTCACCCTTGGAGATGCACACTTTATTTAATGAAGTTGAATTCCAGCAATGACACCCACCCACACAGCTGTACAACCTCACATAATCACTGAAGAGATGACAGGGAAGAGATGTACCTCACATAATCATTGAAGAGATGAAGGAGAGAGGTCCAAAGAGAGAGAGGTCCAAAGAGAGAGAGGTCCAGAGAGAGAGGTCCAGAGAGAGAGAGAGAGGTCCAGAGAGAGAGAGAGAGGTCCAGAGAGAGAGGGGTCCAGAGAGAGAGAGGTCCAGAGAGAGAGAGGTCCAGAGAGAGAGGGGTCCAGAGAGAGAGAGTTCCGGAGAGAGAGAGGTCCAGAGAGAGAGAGAGGTCCAGGGAGAGAGAGAGGTCCAGGGAGAGAGAGAGGTCCAGAGAGAGAGAGAGGTCCAGAGAGAGAGAGAGGTCCAGAGAGAGAGAGGTCCAGAGAGAGAGAGAGGTCCAGAGAGAGAGAGGTCCAGAGAGAGAGATCCAGAGAGAGAGAGAGGTCCAGAGAGAGAGGTCCAGAGAGAGAGAGAGGTCCAGAGAGAGAGATCCAGAGAGAGAGAGAGGTCCAGAGAGAGAGATCCAGAGAGAGAGAGGTCCAGAGAGAGAGGTCCAGAGAGAGAGGTCCAGAGAGAGAGAGAGGTCCAGAGAGAGAGAGAGGTCCAGAGAGAGAGAGAGGTCCAGAGAGAGAGAGAGGTCCAGAGAGAGAGAGGTCCGGAGAGAGGTCCAGAGAGAGAGAGGTCAAGAGAGAGAGGTCCAAAGGAGAGAGGTCCAGAGAGAGAGGTCCAGAGAGGAGAGGTCCAGAGAGAGAGAGGTTGAGAGAGAGAGAGGTTGAGAGAGAGATCCAGAGAGAGAGGTCCAGAGAGAGAGGTCCAGAGAGAGAGGTCCGGAGAGAGGTCCAGAGAGAGAGAGGTCCAGAGAGAGAGAGGTCCAGAGAGAGAGAGGTCCAGAGAGAGAGGTCCAGAGAGAGGTCCAGAGAGAGAGGTCCAGAGAGAGAGGTCCAGAGAGAGAGAGGTCCAGAGAGAGAGAGGTCCAGAGAGAGAGAGGTCCAGAGAGAGAGGTCCAGAGAGAGAGAGAGGTCCAGAGAGAGAGAGAGATCCAGAGAGAGAGAGAGGTCCAGAGAGAGAGAGGTCCAGATAGAGAGATCCAGAGAGAGAGAAAGGTCCAGAGAGAGAGGTCCAGAGAGAGAGGTCCAGAGAGAGAGGTCCAGAGAGAGATCCAGAGAAATCTCCAGGAACAGGGTTGGAGAGCCCTGAGACATAATATATCGCTCTCTCAAACAAATAGAACCAGGAGGGAGGTCAATAGTACAATCTGTTTCGAATAGCTATCAGACATTGCTCTTTGTATAAATAGTCTTATTTACCCTGTGGCCATATCAGATCCTATAGCAACACAGGGGACAACTGCTCCAGTCAGTCTACACATCCTTTCTCCCTCTATCTCTTTCCTTCTCTCTATCCCACCCCTCATCTCTGTTACCCCTCCTCTTTCTCATCCCTATCTTCTCCTTCCCCTCCTCTCCTTTAGCTGATGAGGGAATCACTCCTTTCATTAACGAATCCTTTCAGGTTCTTCTTTTAATCACTCTTCTGTTAGAGCTTCTTAATTAAGACTTCACAGTCCTGTTTGAACATAGCAGATTTCAGCTCTGTGTGTGCGTGTGCATGCCTGTGTGTGTGTGTGTGTGCGTGCGTGTTCCCGCCTGTGTCGAGGGGCGAACATCAGAACAGAGGAGTTACACTTCTGTTGTCAGTTTGAAGTTGTTCACACACACACACACACACACACACACACACTCAGGCAGCCCCAGAGATCCATACCAGACAGATGGTATTGGTGTGCTCAGGGATGGGTGGGATGTCTGTTTGTTGTGATCAGACACACACAAGGTTGTCTTCTCACAGCCCACTGATCAAAGCAGCAGCACAACACAAACACTATCTTAATCAAGCACAGATAAAGTTGGGATATGTAATGAAAAGCTGAAATGCTGAAACACAAGGAAAAGCATTCCAAATACTTTTGTAAATATGGTGTATGTGGACACCCCTTCAAATTAGTGGATTTGGCTATTTCATGACGCTGACAGGTGTACGAAGAGCTCAGTGACTTTCATTTTGGCACCGTCACAGGATACCACTTTTCCAACAAGTCAGTTTGTAAAACGTCTGCCCTGCTAGAGCTGCCCTGGTCAACTGTAAATGCTGTTATTGTGAAGTGGAAACATCTAGGAGCAACAACGGCTCAGCCGTGAAGTGGTAGGCCACATAAGCTCACAGAACCGCTGAGTGCTTAACAGCATAGCGCGCAAAAAACGCCTGTCCTCAGTTGCAACACTGACTACCGACAACATCAGCACAATAACTGTTCGTCGGGATCTTCCTGAAATGGGTTTCCATGGCTGAGCAGCGGCACACAAGCCTAAGATCACCATGTGCAATGCCAAGCGTTGGCTGGAGGGGTGTAAAGCTCGCCACCATTGGACTCTGGAGCAGTGGAAACGTGTTCTCTGGAGTGATGAATCACGCTTCGCCCTCTGGCAGTCTGACGGACTAATCTGGTTTGTCAGATGCCAAGAGAACGCTATCTGTCCGAATGCATAGTGCCAACTGTAAAGTTTGGTGGAGGAGGAATAGTGGTCTGGGGCTGTTTTTATGGTTCGGGCTAGGCCCCTTAGTTACAGTGAAGGGAAATCTTAACACTACAGTATACAGTGACATTCTAGACGATTCTGTGCTTCCAACTTTGTGGCAACAGCTTGGGGAAGGCCCTTTCCTGTTTCAGCATGACAATGCCCTTGTGCACAAAGCGAGATATAGGTGTGGAAGAAATTGACTGGCCTGCACAGATCCCCGACCTCAACCCCATCGAACACTTTTGTGATGAATTGGAACGGCGACTGCGAGCCAGGCCTAACCGCCTAACATCAGTGCCAGACCTCACTAATGCTCTTGTGGCTGAATGGAAGCAAGTCCCCGCAGCAATGTTCCAACATCTAGTGGAAAGCCTTCCCAGAAGAGTGGAGGCTGTTATAGCAGCAAAGGGGGGGAACCAACTCCAATATTAATGTCCATGATTTTGGAATGAGATGTTCGAGGAGCAGGTGTCCTCTTACTGTTGGGCCATGTAGTATAGTTTTAACATAGAATAGATTCATTCTATTTATATGCATTTTATTAACTACATGATGCAAACTTCTTCTGTCTGTTGTTGTTTCAATAGGACGTCGGGAAAGTGAGCCACAACGTGAGCCTGATGACAGCGTCTATATAGCAGCTATGGGAAACTCTGGTCCTCACACTTTTGCCCCAGCCCCTTCTAACACACCTGACTCCAATAATCAACTAATCAAGATCTTCAGTTTAGAATGTAATTAGTTTAATCAGCTGTGTGACATCACTCTGGCACTCGAGGACTGGAGTTGCCCATCCCTGGTCTACAGTAGTTGGACATATAACATGGAGAGACAATAGGTGCTAATCATTTCCCTAACGCAATATCTAATGCAGAAGCTTTTCCTCTGTAGTAGTCTTCCATCCAGCATGGTACATGTTCCTGTCACAGCTGGTGTTTCCCCCCTAAAGGCAGTCAACACTATTTGTACTTCTCCTAATGTTGGGACGTACTGTGTGTGTGTGAGGGGGGGCTTGTACTCTCACAGAGAGTCCTAATGGAAAGCTATGGGACCTGTATCTGCAGGGCATGGGGGGGGGGGGGAGGGGGGAGGGGGGGTGAAGGGGGGTGGGCGATGGCAGCCGTGGTCTGACATGCCTGACCTATATACCCCCACTCACACAAAACACACACACACACACACACACACACACACACACACACACACACACACACACATACACTGACTAGAACACACACATGCACTATCTCATGTGCATACATACACACACACTTTGCTAAGAAAGTGTTTTCTGTAGTAGAGGGAAAGAATACAACCCTCTCATCTGGGACACCACTTTCTCTGCTCTGTTTTGGAGGATTGGCCTTGTATATATATCTCTCTCTCTTTCTCTGCTCTGTTTTGGAGGATTGGCCATGTATATATCAATTCAATTCAAGGGGCTTTATTGGCATGGGAAACATGTGTTAACATTGCCAAAGCAAGTGAGGTAGATGAAATACAAAAGTGAAATAAACAATATAAATTAACAGTAAACATTACACATACAGAAGTTTCAAAACAATAAAGACATTACAAATGTCATATTATACATATATATATATATATATATATATATATACAGTGTTGTAACAATGTACAAATGGTTAAAGAACACAAGGGAAAATAAATAAGCATAAATATGGGTTGTATTTACAATGGTGTTTGTTCTTCACTGGTTGCCCTTTTCTTGTGGCAACAGGTCACAAATCTTGCTGCTGTGATGGCACACTGTGGAATTTCCCCCAGTAGATATGGGAGTTTATCAAAATTGGATTTGTTTTCGAATTCTTTGTGGATCTGTGTAATCTGAGGGAAATATGTATCTCTAATATGGTCATACGTTGGACAGGAGGTTAGGAAGTGCAGCTCAGTTTCCACCTCATTTTGTGGGCAGTGTGCACATAGCCTGTCTTCTCTGGAGAGCCAGGTCTGTCTACGGCGGCCTTTCTCAATAGCAAGGCTATGCTCACTAAGTCTGTACATAGTCAAAGCTTTCCTTGAGTTTGGGTCAGTCACAGTGGACAGGTATTCTGCCACTGTGTACTCTCTGTTTAGGGCCAAATAGCATTCTAGTTTGCTCTGTTTTTTGTTAATTCTTTCCAATGTGTCAAGTAATTATCTTTTTGTTTTCTCAAGATTTGGTTGGGTATAATTGTGCTGCTGTCCTGGGGCTCTGTGGGGTGTGTTTGTGAACAGAGCCCCAGGACCAGCTTTCTTAGGGGACTCTTCTCCACGTTCATCTCTCTGTAGGTGATGGCTTTGTTATGGAAGGTTTGGGAATCGCTTCCTTTTAGGTGGTTGTAGAATTTAACGTCTCTTTTCTGGATTTTGATAATTAGTGGGTATCGGCCTAATTCTGCTCTGCATGCATTATTTGGTGTTTTACGTTGTACACAGAGGATATTTTTGCAGAATTCTGTATGCAGAGTCTCAATTTGGTGTTTGTCCCAAGTCTTGTTTGGTGAGCGGACCCCAGACCTCACAACCGTAAAGGGCAATGGGCTCTATGACTGATTCAAGTATTTTTAGCCAGATCCTAATTGGTATGTTGAAATTTATGTTCCTTTTGATGGCATAGAATGCCCTTCTTGCCTTGGCTCTCAGATCGTTCACAGCTTTGTGGAAGTTACTTGTGGCGCTGATGTTTAGGCCAAGGTATGTATAGTTTTTTGTGTGCTCTAGGGCAACGGTGTCTAGATGGAATTTGTATTTGTGGTCCTGGCGACTGGACCTTTTATATCTCTCTCTCTCTTTCTCTGCTCTGTTTTGGAGGATTGGCCATGTATTCTCTGCTCTGTTTTGGAAGTGAGAGGAGGGCGTGTTTGAAAAGTTTTATAGCCCATGTCTCTTCACAGGGGCGGGCCACTAATTGAGCAGAGCCCTATATTATAAAAACCCAAATCCCACATTTTAGAAGCTAAAATCACATTTCATCCCATCACGAATAATTTCATATTCAAACATTTAAATAGAACAACAATTCTATGTGAATCCGATAACTGATGTGTAGGCTTTCCACTGTAGAGTTTATGTCATCTTATCATTGATGAGAATGTCTCAGATGACAACCGAACTGACATCATATTCATTAAGTACCACCGCATATGTTCAATTGGTCGCATTACCAGAATATAGTTCATTTCCCCCTACCTTCTGAGATTCCCAGAATCTCTATGTTAACCAAAGGTTTTGCAAATGTAACCTCAGTAGGGTAGAGAGAGGAAAAAGGGGGGAAGAGGTATTTATGACTGTCATAAACCTTCCCCCAGGCCAACGTCATGACAATGGTAAGGATGTTAACAGTGTAGAAGAGGGGATGGATAGTGTTTGATTGACAATACTGGAATGGCCCGAGGAGGACTGTCTCATCTCTCTCTCTCTCTCTCTCTCTCTCTCACCTTCTCACCCTCTCTCTTTCTCTCTCTCTTTTCTCTCTCTCGCTCTCTATCTCTTTCTCCTTCTCACCCTCTCTCTCTCTCCCCTTCATTCTCTTTCTATCCTTCTCTCTTTCCTCCTCTTTCTATCGCTCTCTCCTTCGCTCTCTCTCTAATTTGTCCTCCGTAATCTTTGAGTTGTGCCTCCGTCTATTAGAGAAAGGTGCTCTGCTGTGGCCCACAACGGGCCTTGTATTTGCCCCTGGGTTAGAAGAGGGCAGGGAGAGGGGGAAGGAGTGAGGGAGGAGATGGAAAACAAGTTAGATCCTTAGAGCGGGGCATGGGGCTGAGTGGTGATGGAGTGCTGGCACAGGGAAGCAGAGCATTGCGTGTGTGTGTTTGTGTTCCTCTTCGGTCACTGCAGTTCAAAAGCTGAACCATGTCCAAGGCAGGGTAATGATGCAGTCGGCCTCAGCAGACTACAATAACCAACCGTCTCGGCCTGGCCAATTACTGTCCGCCGCAATTATATTTCCAATTCAGAGGTAACAGGGGAGAGTGGCCCAACTCTACTAATCATTTCAAGCAATTACTTTAAAAATGAATTACAATGTCTTGGTTGGCTGTGCGTGCCTGCTCTTTTGGAGGGGAGGTTTTTGTTTGTGTTTTTGTTGCTGTTTTCAGTTTGTCAAACGGGTAGACTTGAAAGGATGGAGTGGGAGGGTAGAGGAGATATCAGCCACGGTACAAGCCAAAAATCAACCCCATGCCTGGGTTGAGAGACTTAATCAATACAGGGGCTTGTTGGGCTTGGGACCCGACCCAGGTGGCATTTCTGCTGTTGTAAAAAGGGTGCTCTATCCTCCTGTAGATGCCAAAGTGCTTTGTTGCTCTATTAGAAATGGTGTCAGCTAAAATTGCTTCCAAAGGCAGAGAGTCCAAACAACTGAATGACCATGGAAGAGGACGGTGAAGTTAAAGAGGAGTTTAGAAAGGTGCTTACAGGGGCACCTCAAGGAGGACAGAAAATACCATCCTCAGACTCTCTCAGGCTTTTCCCCTCAAGGTCTCCCTTTAATCAACAACAAGCTAACTTACTTGAAGCATCTTCTGCCACATTTAACACAACACGAACGGGTGGCCATTGATTTAATTTACCTGAAAGGGTCAGAGTGGACACCATCCTCAAAGACATTTACATCCACTCCCAACTATTTGGATTGAGACAGGTGCATTGTGGGATGAATATAGTTAATGCCTTTGGCTGGAAGTCCTGGACCATGTTAAAAGCTTTTGTCTTGTCCAGTATTGTCTTGTCCAGTATTGTCTTGTCCAGTATAGTCTGGTCCAGTATAGTCTGGTCCAGTATTGTCTGGTCCAGTATAGTCTTGTCCAGTATAGTCTGGTCCAGTATTGTCTTGTCCAGTATAGTCTGGTCCAGTATAGTCTGGTCCAGTATTGTCTTGTCCAGTATAGTCTGGTCCAGTATAGTCTGGTCCAGTATAGTCTGGTCCAGTATAGTCTGGTCCAGTATTGTCTTGTCCAGTATTGTCTTGTCCAGTATTGTCTTGTCCAGTATAGTCTGGTCCAGTATAGTCTGGTCCAGTATTGTCTTGTCCAGTATTGTCTTGTCCAGTATAGTCTTGTCCAGTATTGTCTTGTCCAGTATTGTCTGGTCCAGTATAGTCTGGTCCAGTATTGTCTTGTCCAGTATAGTCTGGTCCAGTATTGTCTTGTCCAGTATTGTCTTGTCCAGTATAGTCTGGTCCAGTATAGTCTGGTCCAGTATTGTCTTGTCCAGTATTGTCTTGTCCAGTATTGTCTGGTCCAGTATAGTCTGTTCCAGTATTGTCTTGTCCAGTATTGTCTTGTCCAGTATAGTCTGGTCCAGTATAGTCTGGTCCAGTATTGTCTTGTCCAGTATAGTCTGGTCCAGTATAGTCTGGTCCAGTATTGTCTTGTCCAGTATAGTCTGGTCCAGTATAGTCTGGTCCAGTATTGTCTGGTCCAGTATTGTCTTGTCCAGTATTGTCTTGTCCAGTATAGTCTGGTCCAGTATTGTCTGGTCCAGTATAGTCTGGTCCAGTATAGTCTTGTCCAGTATTGTCTTGTCCAGTATTGTCTTGTCCAGTATAGTCTGGTCCAGTATTGTCTGGTCCAGTACTGTCTGGTCCAGTATAGTCTGGTCCAGTATAGTCTGGTCCAGTATAGTCTGGTCCAGTATTGTCTTGTCCAGTATAGTCTTGTCCAGTATAGTCTGGTCCAGTATAGTCTGGTCCAGTATAGTCTTGTCCAGTATTGTCTGGTCCAGTATAGTCTGGTCCAGTATTGTCTGGTCCAGTATAGTCTGGTCCAGTATAGTCTTGTCCAGTATTGTCTGGTCCAGTATAGTCTGGTCCAGTATAGTCTGGTCTAGTATAGTCTTGTCCAGTATAGTCTGGTCCAGTATAGTCTGGTCCAGTATTGTCTGGTCCAGTATAGTCTTGTCCAGTATAGTCTGGTCCAGTATTGTCTTGTCCAGTATTGTCTGGTCCAGTATAGTCTGGTCCAGTATAGTCTGGTCCAGTATTGTCTTGTCCAGTATAGTCTGGTCCAGTATTGTCTGGTCCAGTATTGTCTTGTCCAGTATAGTCTGGTCCAGTATAGTCTGGTCCAGTATAGTCTGGTCCAGTATAGTCTGGTCCAGTATTGTCTTGTCCAGTATTGTCTTGTCCAGCATTGTCTTGTCCAGTATAGTCTGGTCCAGTATAGTCTTGTCCAGTATAGTCTGGTCCAGTATAGTCTGGTCCAGTATTGTCTTGTCCAGTATTGTCTTGTCCAGTATTGTCTTGTCCAGTATAGTCTGGTCCAGTATTGTCTTGTCCAGTATAGTCTGGTCCAGTATTGTCTGGTCCAGTATTGTCTTGTCCAGTATAGTCTGGTCCAGTATAGTCTGGTCCAGTATAGTCTTGTCCAGTATAGTCTGGTCCAGTATAGTCTGGTCCAGTATTGTCTTGTCCAGTATAGTCTGGTCCAGTATAGTCTGGTCCAGTATTGTCTTGTCCAGTATAGTCTGGTCCAGTATAGTCTGGTCCAGTATTGTCTTGTCCAGTATAGTCTGGTCCAGTAAAGTCTGGTCCAGTACTGTCTTGTCCAGTATAGTCTGGTCCAGTATAGTCTGGTCCAGTATTGTCTGGTCCAGTATTGTCTTGTCCAGTATAGTCTGGTCCAGTATAGTCTGGTCCAGTATAGTCTGGTCCAGTATTGTCTGGTCCAGTATTGTCTTGTCCAGTATAGTCTGGTCCAGTATTGTCTTGTCCAGTATAGTCTGGTCCAGTATAGTCTGGTCCAGTATAGTCTGGTCCAGTATTGTCTGGTCCAGTATTGTCTTGTCCAGTATAGTCTGGTCCAGTATTGTCTTGTCCAGTATAGTCTGGTCCATTAGGGTCTGGTCCAGTATAGTACACACCACATGATATGAAATAAAAACAGTGGAAGACAACGGAGGAGAAGGGATGAAACAGAGAGAGAGAAAGAAATACTAACTTCCCTGCAATGCACTCTAATATGGGGAAATTCATTAACGAAGGAAGGCCTGAGAGGTTTCTTCACACATCATATTTCAGGCACAAAAACCCCATCCAATCTGAAACTCCTATACAGGTGGACATTAACCTCTACACGTGTGTGTGTGTGTGTGTGTGTGTGTGTGTGTGTGTGTGTGTGTGTGTGTGTGTGTGTGTGTGTGTGTGTGGTATATTTCATGAGTCTGGCGGTTTGTTCTTTTACCTTATTCCCTCTCTGACACGTACACGCTGCTGTATTCACATATAGTGCCACAGAGGATAACACTGAGTGTACAACACATTAACAACACCTGCTCTTTCTATGACAGACTGACCAGGTACATCCAGGTGGAAGCTAGGATCCCTTATTGATGTCACTTGTTAAATCCACTTCAATCAGTGTAGATGAGGGGAGGAGACCAGTTAACAAGAAGGATTGTTAAGCCTTGAGACAATTGAGACGTGGATGTGTATGTGTGCCATTCAGAGGGTGGATGGGCAAGACAAAAGATTTAAGTGTCTTTGAACAGCGTAGGTGCCAGGCGCACTGGTTTGAGTGTGTCAAGAACTGCAACTCTTCTGGGTTTTTCACGCTCAACAGTTTCCCGTGTATCAAGAATGGTCCACCACCAAAAGGACATCCAGCCAACTTGATACAACTTTGGGAAGCATTGGAGTCAACCCTGAACTTGGCATTATGCGAGTTTGTGAAGGCCACTGTTTCCTATCTCAGCAAAGAGGTCGGCCATGGACAGGTGCGCCCTGTTGATGCCAAGGTCTTGGCTATATCTGCATTCCCCGCACCTACTGCCAGACGAGAGCTACGCCGCTTTTTAGGGATGGTTGGCTACTACCCTAGTTTCTGTAAACTTCTCTGCGGTAGTTGCTCCATTGATCGATTTGCTCGGTCTGGATCGTTTGAGTGGTCCCTTTTGATACTGCTAAAGCACTCTTATGTAATACCCCTGTACTTGCTGTTCCGGACTTTGAACGACCGTTTAAACTTGAGGTGGATGCTAGTGCCAGAGGTGCTGGTGCTGTTCTACTGCAGCAGGACCAGAGTGGAGTGGATCATCCTGTTTGTTATTTTTCTCGAAAGTTTAACAAATGTCAGGCTAACTATGCAACCATCGAACAAGAAGCTCTAGCTTTGTTGTTAGCTCTGCAATACTTTGAAGTATATATTGGTTCCAGTGCCCTACCAGTGATCGTCTATACTGACCATAACCCCTTAGTGTTTCGCCACCGGATGTACAACCAGAACGAACCAGCGCCTTATGCGTTGGCCGCTTATTGTGCAGAATTATAATTTGGAGATGTGCCACAAAAAGGGTTCTGAAAATGTATTGGCAGATGTTTTGTCTCGTGTTTAAAAATGTATGATTTTTGTATATCTCGTTAGGTTGCCTTTGCTTGTTGAACTTGTTAGTATTGGTTGTAAATACTTTGATCGCAATCCTTATTGGTTAGCTCTTTTTTTAAGGGTGGGAGTGTTACGGATACAGGTATCCTGGGGGTATTTCTATTTCTCCTCTGTCCTAGTAACAGGTGGCAGTCATCAGTCGCATCAATCTGAAGACACACCTCCTCCTGTTTCCTTTACCCAATCACATCCCCTTTCCCTTGGTTTAAGAACCCAGTCAGTTGATTTCCCAGACACTCTCTCTCTCTTTCTTTCTTTCTTTCTTTCTTTCTTTAGATTTGCTGAAAACCACATAATCTTTCATACCCCACAGTTTAGTGTGTTTGTGCGGATCCATCTCACATTGTCTGTTATCATGTGAGTGTGTACTGCTGTGGTGTATTATTGTTTGGTTGGTGGGAAAAGGGGATCACCAGCCAAGTCGACCTTGGGCATACATTACCCATAGGAAAACTTAGTCTAAATACCCTGGTTAGAACTGGGCGGACCACCCACTGTATTTTATTGGTTAGTTCTTTAACCAGTAAGACTGGCTTAGGGTTTTTGGATATTTATCATTTCTTTCCTTGAGTCCAGCTCAGCCCCTTTTCCCCACACGCCATTACCGTGTGTTTGACAATAAACCTAACGTGTTTCACGGTAGGTTTAGGTTGTCTGTGGTGTACGTGTCAGAGAATGAATAAGGTAAAAGAAGATTTTTTTTGTTCTCACTGTTCCTTTTCACTGTTGTGTTTTGCATGAGATATGTTACGGGTCTCGTTTCCCTCCCCCCTAGACTGCTGGGAAAAGGGGGTTCGTAACAATGGCCCAACATCCCTGTGGAACGCTTTTGACACCTTGTAGAGCATGCCCCAATGAAGTCAGGCTGTTCTGGGCCCAAAGGTACACTCAGTGTACACACACTTCAAAGTAATGTAAAGCAGTGACGTTCTCCTTTGATTGGACTGATCCATCCCATAATACATTCCACGGTTGTCATGGTGACTCATGCAACTTTATATTTGTGTAGTTACTTCAGAGACGGAAGAGGAAGCTAGACATCCCACTCTGTGTTTTCTGGTTCATATACATGTAAATGAACTAAGTAGACCAGACCCAGCTGCTATTGCACTGGTGTCTATGGGAGAACCACCCTGTTGAGCAGAACAGAACTGACCATAACATTTTTTTTTTTTAAATATGGTAACGGCCTGAATGAATTATCTTCATTTATCCACCATCTTTTGTTACTTAACCTAGGCTACATTCTCTTGTGAAATCAATTAATTTTTTATTTTACCTTTATTTGACTAGGCAAGTCAGTTAAGAACAAATTATTGTTATTATTGCCTGTTCAGGGGCAGAACGACAGATTTGTACCTTGTCAGCTCGGGGGTTTGAACTTGCAACCTTCCGGTTACTAGTCCGACGCTCTAACCACTAGGCTACCCTGCCGCCCCATTAGCCGTTCTCAGCCATCATACTGTCAATGTGTTTCGTGTCTCTTTCCTGGAATTGGATGCTTAGTAGCCATCACACATTTAGAATGATTTAAAGAGTGTTTCTTGGAAATGTCCATTATTCACAGTTTGCTGAAAGCTATGAGTGGTTCTATACTCACGCACGCACGCACACACGCACGCACGCACGCGCACGCACGCACGCACGCACGCACGCACACACACACACACACACACACACACACACACACACACACACACACACACACACACACACACACACACACACACACACACACACGCGCGCACACACACGCGCGCGCACACTCACACGCACACCCACACGCTCACACACAGACGGTGCCTCCTGGTAGCTGTCATACCAGGCGGTGGTGATGGGAGAGTGCTAGTCTAAAGGACATGTGTGGTGTTACTCTCCAGTCTCTCAGGGATACGGTGACATCTCCCAAGCAAATGCGCCTCGCCATCTAAACTTGGCTGGCATTTACAGAGATGACTGTTTGTCTGTCTCCCAATGTGAGCTCTGGGTTTCAACAGCCCAGGATGCTGGAAGGGAATGTGGAACAGGAAATGAGGTGCTTCTCTCAGATGTTTTAGAGCTGAGAGTTTGTCTGTCTCCCAAAGTGAGCTCTGTTCGTCTGTCTCCCAAAGTGAGCTCTGTTTGTCTGTCTCCCAAAGTGAGCTCTGTTTGTCTGTCTCCCAAAGTGAGCTCTGTTTGTCTGTCTCCCAAAGTGAGCTCTGTTTGTCTGTCTCCCAAAGTGAGCTCTGTTTGTCTGTCTCCCAAAGTGAGCTCTGTTTGTCTGTCTCCCAAAGTGAGTTCTGTTTGTCTGTCTCCCAAAGTGAGTTCTGTTTGTCTGTCTCCCAAAGTGAGCTCTGTTTGTCTGTCTCCCAAAGTGAGCTCTGTTTGTCTGTCTCCCAAAGTGAGCTCTGTTTGTCTGTCTCCCAAAGTGAGCTCTGTTTGTCTGTCTCCCAAAGTGAGCTCTGTTTGTCTGTCTCCCAAAGTGAGCTCTGTTTGTCTGTCTCCCAAAGTGAGCTCTGTTTGTCTGTCTCCCAAAGTGAGTTCTGTTTGTCTGTCTCCCAAAGTGAGTTCTGTTTGTCTGTCTCCCAAAGTGAGTTCTGTTTGTCTGTCTCCCAAAGTGAGCTCTGGGTATCCAGTCTAAAGTTCAGCTAAGTCCCTTTTCACTTTATGATAAGTAATGAAAGAGATTATAGTGAAATGTGTTGGTGTTTGATAATGGTCACTATAGGGTCAATGAAATATAAACATCAATAAATATAAAAATAGACATTCAATCTCCATCTCAACCATCTCAATTTCTATTGGTTGTTGGTTTGTTTTGATTTTTATTTGCGTTGAGATTATTTTCTGTAATGAAAAGTGCTATACAAATTGAATAAATTATTATTATTATTATTATTATTATTATTATAATGTAAGGGTCTTTGCTTGCTAATGCCTCTCTTTCCTCATGGTAACACCTGGTACTGTATGTGTGTTACAAACCAGAAACATTCAGTACATAGTCTTCTCTCTTAAAACAGTTGACCTTGTTGTAATCCGATTATAGACTGAAACATACTGGCACACACTCTCCTTGGTGCCATCCATTCCAGTCATCCGTATGCCATACCTGTCACCTTAATATGCCATACCTGTCATCTTCCTACTCAATACTTGTCACCTTCTTAACCTCAGAACTCAAGTTCCTTCAATACTAACGAAAGGTTTCAACCTCAAAGTCTCGTGGAATTCTTTGAATGTTTGAGGAACGTTGAGCATGCTGATGACACAACGCTGGCACAAGACGCAACCCTTCCATCAAACGTCACCCCGTTCATCTCCTTCCTGTTCTTGTTTCCAAGTGATCTGTTTTTGTTTTTGTTTTTTAAAAGGGATGATTCGGATTGAAGGGAACAAATGTAACTGATGAGGAAGTGGTTGTTTATCCTCCTGGCATTTGTTTCATGCCACTGCACAGCGGTTTAATTATCATTCTGGTGATTACTAACTAGATATTAGAGATGAACAATCGTTAATAGTTGTTTGTTGTGGGATTGTGGGAAGGGGAGAGGTGGAGAGGACAGACGAGAGAGTAGAATGTGGTGGAACATTCTGACCCTAGTTTTATTTGATTATTTCATCCCAGATGACCCTACAAGTAGGCGACTGTTGACCCGTTTAAACAGATTTTTTCGCTAATGAGCTGTAATTAATGTTTATCTTCAACTGTGGTTTAATCGATGCCTGTTGGAGTTTCGTGCCCCAGCACGTTTACTGCACATTAGTCGTCTTTCACTCCAGAATGCAGCTGAAGTTTATAGAGAGACAGATACGCCCTCATAGATAATGACTGGAGCCATAATCCACTGTGAGGAGACACAATGTCACCGCAATTCCATTCTGGTCCCCTTAAATCCATTTGCACCATTCAAGTCCATTCTGGTCCACTCAAATCCATTTGCACTATTCAAGTCCATTCTGGTCCATTCAAGTCCATTCTGGTCCATTCTGGGTTCAGAGGTTAGAAGTGGAAGAGTGGATAGAAGACATGAAATTAGGAAATAAGATTTGTGGATAGAGGGAGAGAGAGAGCAGAGGGTCAGCACTGGAAAGAAGAGAGAGAGAGGGAGTAGAGCGAAGAGGAGAGGAAACTGTTGTAAGAGAAAAGAGAGAAGACGGATGCAGGGGAGAGTAGAGGATCTGACTGAGTGACAGCAGTCTGGCATGGTGCCAATGTTACTTTGTTCCCCTGCCGACTGCTATTATCTACACAAGGACTTCCACACAACCTTGGCAGACACTATGCCCCCTCTCTCCCCTGGAAGAGGCTATCCCATCAGAGTGGTCTTTGGGATGGGTTGAATAGGGGTCCCCTCGCCCTGTATGA